>NW_028270142.1:108653701-108953701 GCF_037043375.1 Chiloscyllium plagiosum
TGAGGACTGCAGATGCTGGAGACCAGAGTTGAAAAGTGTGGTGCTGGAAAAGCGCAGCAGGCCAGGCAGCATCCGAGGAGGAGAATCGACGTTTCGGGCACAAGCCCTTCTTCAGGAATGAGGCTGGTGTGCCAAGCAGGCTGAGATAAAAAGGTGGGTGGGGGAATTGGGGGGGCTGGGAGGAGGTGAGGGTGAGGGTAATAGGCAGGAGAGGGGATGGGGATCAGGAAGAAGATTGCAGGTCAAGAGGGCGGTGGTGAATCCGGGGGTTGGGACTGAGATAAGGTAGGGGGAGGGGAAATGAGGAAGCTCATTATAATGGATGTCCAAGGAGTCTTGGGGGTTCAGGTGCAAAGGCCTTTAAAATGCCAGGAATATTTGTCAAAAATAAGCAAGCAAGCTAATACAATGTTGGCCTTAAAATCTCGAGGACAGCAGCACAAGGATGCAGAAGGTATGCGGTAGCATTACAAAACCACAGTTTAAGCTTCACTTTGAGTACCATGAACAGTGCACAGATGTTAAGACAGAGGGCACCAAAAGTTAAGGCACCAAATCTTAAGACAGATATACTAGCCTCGAAGGGTGTACAACATAGGTTTACCTGGGTTAAGTTATTAGAAGAGATTATACAAAATTAGGTTTGTGTTCCCTATAATTTATAAAGTTACGGGTGAGCTGATTAAAGTTTTCCAAAGATTAATAGTAAAAGACAGGGCTGGTTGGGGATTTGAGAACGAGGGAACACAGTCTGAGAATTATGGCCAGACCATTCATAAAAGACATTAGGAAGCACTCCTACACACAAAGGGTGGTACAGGCATGGAAGTCTTTTTGATAAACAGCAGTGGATGCGAGATCAGTTCTTCCTTTTAAACAGCAATAGATAATATTTTTGCTTAATAAAAATTTAAGAGATATGGGCCCCAAAGCAGCAATTTGCACTTAGGCCACAGCTCAACCATGACTTCACTGAATAAAGGAACAGCTCAAAAGGCTGAATAACCAACTTCTGTTCCTATGTCTAATATCCCAAGAATTGTGGGCTCTGCAACCGGAGATGTGATTTTGTTGTCCATACGCAGCTAATACTGCAGCTTCCTCCAGCATAAGTGCTCTGCCACTCATATCCCAGCAAATGCAGACATTGTAAACCTGCCATGTCCTGTTGCTCAAAGATTGTCTTAACAATGAGGTTAAAGGGGAGGGGCAGAAATTCCTTCAAATACAGAGGTCAGAATGTCCAAAGATCAGCTGCAAAGCGATGATATATGTCCTATCTCACGACCCACTTCAAACACCTCCAGTATGGAAGTCATTTATGACAACACTTGTTTTAGATAGGCTCATCAGGCAACTCCAACACTGGAATCCAACACCGACTACCCATACACCTACCACCATCAGTTCGTGACCGCTAATCTTAAACCAAGACTACTATTTCCAGCTTTAAAAAGTTGCCCAACTCCATCACTTCCTCTGTTCAACTATTTTAAAGTTCATTCAATCCTCTCAACTTAAGCAGTCAAACTTTTCTCCTGGTAAGCTTTCCATCTAACCTGTATAAACCACTGCAGTCCACACTATAATTCAAAAAAAATCTTGTAAACCCATTAACTCTGTGCTACTTACCTACATGAGAAGTAGTCCGATATCACCCTACTGCTGAAATATTCATTCTTGCTCCAAAATACTTGCCACCTGCACCCTCAAATCCTGTTCTCACATAACCCGAGTTTTTACCAGCTTGGCCCCTTTTCCAACCATCTCTACTTTTTTTTCTGCACATCAGGCTTCCTTAAAACCACATGAATCAAATTTTGTTAGTGCCCAAGTATCTTTTATAAAGTTCATTGGCAAAATTTGATACGTAGTGCTGCTGCTTTGGGACATGTCACCATCGGCCAGCCCTTTCAGAGAGAGTGAGAGCAAGAGACCATTCAGCCCATTGAGTCTGCTCCACCATTCAATCATAGCTGACAGGTTTCTCAACCGCATTCTCCTGCTTTCTCCCCGTAGGTTCTAGAGTATCAAGAGTTATCTACCTCAGTCTTAAATGTACTCAATGATCTGGCCTGCACAGCCTTCTGAGCCAATGAATTCCATAGACTCACCACTTTGGACTGAAGAACTTTCTCCATATCCTCCTTGCTCTCAAAAGCTATGCCCTCAAGTCCTGCTCTCTCCTACCAATGGAAACATTTGCCCAACATGTACTCTGTCCAGACTATTCACTGTTCCCTATGTTTCAATTCGATCACCCCTCATTCTTGTAAACTCTCTCAAGTATAAACTGAGATTCCTCAAGAGTGACAAGTGATGATGATTAACCTGAGGATCAGCACTCCTCAGGCAAGGACAGAGACTGAGAAGGAAACTCTTTCACAGTATTAAATTTCACCTTACATTTTGAATGCAAAGTTTCAAACTGGGCTCGTGGTATCAAAGGTGCCATTTTCCTTACTTAGTTGACAAATCCATCTAAGTCAAAATAGAAAGCTTCAGCTGCCCACACAGCTAATCTTACTTTAATCTCAACTAATTCATACATGACCATTTGTAACAGCTGACAAAACAGATTGTGCTCACAAGTTACTTACTGGAAGTTTAGTTAATGCAGGATTATTAACATGCTTGCCAAATGCATCTTCCTGAAACTGAAGCAACTGCACCACAAGACCAGCCAGTGTTTTGTTTGAAGGTGAATCTGCCTGTACAAACTGAAAAATAAAACTGATTAAAAGGCTTTATAGGGCAAAAAAAAGGGTAAAAAAAAAATCTCTAAATTCTGTACTTAAAGGACATGAGGAAATACTGAGACACACGGTGGGAGAGAGAAAACAAGAACTTGATTGATTTTTGATAGCATCGTCAACAAGATTTCAGTCATGTTTAGTCCTGATTTTGTGACAATTTCACACATGAAACCACAAATACACCACACAGTACAATTTCGGACTGCATCCTTCTGAAATGGAAGTCTCTTCACTTGTCTGTGCAAGTTCAACTCGTATAAAAATCAGAATATCAGAGTAATGCAAAGTGGCGATGGTAGAATACAAAGATTAATTCAAGATGTTTCTCATGCTCAGTCACATGATCATTACTGCTGAACTATGACCATCTCCAATAAGACACAGGATTTAACCATGTCTCCATAACATTCACAAAGTCTTACCATCAGTGAATTCCCAACCCTCCCCACAATCAATATTCTGGTGGTTATCACTAAGAGCACTTAACCGGACCAGCTACACTAATTGTGTGACAACAGGATCAAGTCAGAAATGAGAGATTCTGCAGCAAGTAACTCACCATTCATCACCCCATCACTTGTGATGAAATACGATTAAAAACTTTCCATTGGCCGATGGGTGCAGATTCAACAAACTGCAAGAAGCTGAACACCATCCAGGACAAAGCAATCCACTTAACCAGCACCCTATAAATCACTTTCAACATTCACTCCCTTCAATCCTGACACACACTGGCAATGTTTGCAGCACCTTCCATACTATTTCCGTTTCTCACACTGCCTCCTTGTGTCGTCCAGTTTCCCCCCCTCAGTCGAAGCAAAACGGTCAGAGACATTGTGTAGTTTTACCTCCTTCGTCTTTATCCCGGGCCCTGGAGGGAGAGAGAGAACGATCGCCCACGTGCACAGTGACATGAGTTCTTGGTCTTCTCTCTGGAACAGCAGATTCTTAGTGAATCATGTAGTTATTTTAACAGGGAGAAGCATCCAGATAAGGCAACATACATATTAATTGGGTGACCATTACAGAGAGTGTCAATAGTAAAGATTAAGCCATCTGGTGTTACACGATGAATGTTCTTAACCTTCACATAATACTTCTCACCTTGTTAAACTGACCTCACATATGGAATTCTTCTAATCTTGTTAAATAGCTCAGCATAATGAATGCTTTTCCACCTTGTTAACCCATTGCCCTTGCCTCCAGCACCCCACTGTTAATTGCAAGTTCTTATCTGATCTGTGTCATGCTCAGCTGAACGTCTTGTTTCACAAAACTCAACTTAAGTCTTGCCCCACATGCTCATACCCTATACAGATTCTCACTTGGACCACAACTTCCAAACCTGTGACCTCTACCATCCTGAAGGGCAGATGCACAGACGATTGGGAATATCATCAGCAACAAATTCCCTCCAAGTCACACATTATTGTGACTTGGAACTATAATCACCATTCTTTCACTGTTGCAGGTCAAAACCTTGTAACTCCTTTATAACAGTACTGATTTGATTTATTATTATCACACACACCTCAGTAGTGAAGAGTTTTGTTTTGCATGCAGATTATACCATACAAAATGCATACAGTAATAGATCTCACAGCTGCAGAGAAGGTGCATAGACAGTGAGATCAACATTAAATTTCAACATTCAGAAGTCAACTAACAATGTGAAAGAAGTTGGGGGTGTCCCTATACCCGATAGGACTATTGCATTTCAAGAAGTTAGCTGACGACCCTAATAAAAGTAGCTACAGAGATTATAGATACATTGGTTGTAATTTTGCAGAAGGCCATGAATTCTGGAGACGCACTGGCAGACAGGAAAACTACAAATGTGACATCCATCTTCAAAAAGGAAAGAGGGCAAAAAGCAGGTAACTACAGGCCAATTAGCCTGTGGAAAAATGCTGGAATCAATTATTGAGTAGTAATAGCAGAACAGGAAGGTTCATTTTCAGACGTTTTGTCACCATACTAGGCAACATCAGTGATCCTCTGATGAAGCACTGGTAGTATAGCCCACTTTTTATTTAGGTGTTTCTGTTTCCTTGGGTTGGTGATGTCATTTCCTGTTCTTTTTCTCAGGGGGTGGGAAATGGGATCAAAGTCAATGTGTTTGTTGATAGAGTTCTGGTTGGAGTGACATGCTTTGAGGAATTCTTGCAAGCCTCTGCTTGGCTTGTCCTCGGATGGATGTGTTGTCCCAGTCGAAGTGCTTTCCTTCCTCATCTGTATGTAAAGATACCAGTGAGAGTGGGTCATGTCTTTTTGTAGCTCGTTGATGTTCATGTGTCCCGGTGGCTGGTTTTCTGCCTGTTTATCCAACGTAGCGTTTGCTACAGTTCTTGCAAAGTTTTTTGTATTGGAGCTGCATTAGAACATTATTTCAACAAGCCATCACAGACTGCAGCACAGAGGAACTACAAAGAGCAGAGGAAAAACAGCAACCAAAACACAGGTATCCCTTTCATAGCCAATTGTTAACATATTTTAATTTTTCCAGTACACTCTGGAACTGCCAACTAGTCATATCCACAGATGCTTGTAAGTTCTGAGTTGAGAATAGCATTCACTCTCTAAGCTAAGCTACAGTACACACTTTTAACTTGGTAACAGTACAGAGTGATAGAGATGTACAGCATGGAAACAGACCGTTCAGTCCAACCTGTCCACGCCGACCAGATATCCCAACCCAATCTAGTCTCACCTGCCAGCATCCGGCCCATATCCCTCCAAACCCTTCCTTTTCATACACCCATCCAGATGCCTCTTAAATGTTGCAATTGTACCAGCCTCCACCACATCCTCTGGCAGCTCATTCCATACACCTACCACCCTCTGCATGAAAACGTTGCCCCGTAGGTCTCCTTTATATCTTTCCCCTCTCACCCTAAACATATGCCCTCTAGTTCTGGACTCCCCGATCCCAGGGAAAAGACTTTGTCTATTTATCCTATCCATGCCCCTCGTAATTTTGTAAACCTCTATAAGGTCACCCCTCAGCCTCTGACGCTCCAGGGAAAACAGCCCCAGCCTGTTCAGCCTCTCCCTGTAGCTCAGACCCTCCAACCCTGGCAACATCCTTGTATATTTTTTCTGAACCCTTTCAAGTTTCACACCATCTTTCCGATTGGAAGGAGACCAGAATTGCTCACTATATTCCAACAGTGGCCTAACCAATGGCCACAACATGACCTCCCAACTCCTGTACTCAATACTCTGACCAATAAAGGAAAGCATACCAAACGCCGCCTTCACTATCCTATCTACCGGAGACTCCACATTCAAGGAGCTATGAACCTGCAGTCCAAGGTCTCTTTGTTCAGCAACACTCCCTCGGACCTTACCATTATGTGTACAAGTCCTACTAAGATTTGCTTTCCCAAAATGCAGCACCTCGCATTTATCTGAATTAAAATCCATCTGCCACTTCTCAGCCCTTGGCCCATCTGGTCCAGATCCTGTTGTAATCTGAGGTAACCCTCTTCTCTGTCCACTACACTTCCAATTTTGGGGTCATCTGCAAACTTACTAACTGGACTTCTTATGCTCACATCCAAATCATTTATGTAAATGACAAAAAGTAGAGGACCCAGCACCGATCCTTGTGGCAAGCACCTAAAGGAGCCTTCCACATCCAAAGTTTTACCTGCACATTCACCAATATCATTTATTGTATCCGTTGCAGTCTCCTCTACATTGGGGAAACTGGACACCTCCTTGCAGAGCACTTGAGGGAACATCTCTGGGACATCCGCACCAATCAACCACACTGCCCTGTGGCCCAACATTTCAACTCCCCCTCCCACTCTGCCGAGGACATGGAGGTCCTGGGCCTCCTTCACCGTCGCTCCCTCACCACCAGACGCCTGGAGGAAGAACGCCTCATCTTCCACCTCGGAACACTTCAACCCCAGGGCATCAATCTGGACTTCAATCGTTTCCTCATTTCCCCTTCCCCCACCTCACCCCAGTTCCAAACTTCCAGCTCAGCACTGTCCCCATGACTTGTCCGACCTGCCAATCTTCTTTTCGACCTCTCCACTCCACCCTCCTCCCTGACCTATCACCTTCATCCCCTCCCCCACTCACCTATTGTACACAAAGCTACTTTCTCCCCACCCCCACCCTCCTCTCATTTATCTCTCCACCCTTCAGGCACTCTGCTTCTATTCCTGAGGAAGGGCTTTTACTGCTCAATTTTACTGCTTCTCGGATGATGCCTAAACTGCTGTGCTTTCTCAGCACCTCTAATCCAGAATCCTGCACTCCACTGGTCACAGGCCTCCAGTCTGAAAAACAACCCTGCACCACCACCCTGTGTCTTCTACCTTTGAGCCAGTTCTGTATCCAAATGGCTAGTTCTTCCTTTGTTCCCTGAGATCTAACCTTGCTAATCAGTCTCCCATGGGGAATCTTGTCAAACGCCTTACTGAAGTCCATATTGATCACATCTGCTGCTCTGTCTTCATCAATCCTCTTTGTTACTTCTTCAAAAAACTCAATCAAGTTTGAGAGACATGACTTCCCAAGCACAAAGCCATGCTGACTATCCCTAATCAGTCCTTGCCTTTCCAAATATATGTACATCCTGTCCCTCAGGATTCCCTACAACAACTTGCCCACCACTGAGGTCAGGCTCACCGGTCTATAGTTCCCTGGCTTGTCTTTACCACCCTTCTTAAACAGTGGCACGCGTTTGTCAACCTCCAGTCTTCCGGCACCTCACCCGTGACTATCAATGATACAAATATCTCAGCAAGAGGTGCAGCAATCACTTCTCTAGCTTCCCACAGGGTTCTCAGGTACACCTGATCAGGTCCTGGGGATTTATCCACCTTTAACCGTTTCAAGACATCCAGCACTTCCCCCTCTGTAATCTGGACATTTTGCAAGACGTCACCATATATTTCCCTCCAGTCTACAGCTTCCATATCCTTTTCCACAGTAAATACTGATGCAAAATATTCATTTAGTATCTCCCCAATGTTCTGTGGCTCCACACAAAGGGGCCCTATTCTCTCCGTAGTTACCCTTTTGTCCTTAATATATTTGTAACCTTTTGGATTCTCCTGAATTCTATCTGCCAATGCTATCTCATATCCCCTTTTTACCCTCCTGATTTCCCTCTTAAGTATACTCCTACTTCCTTGGTACTCTAAGGATTCACTCAATCTATCTTGTCTATACCTGACATAGGAGGAGAAAGTGAGGTCTGCAGATGCTGGAGATCAAAGTTGAAACTTTATTGCTGGAACAGCACAGCAGGTCAGGCAGCATCCAGGGAACAGGAGATTCGACGTTTCGGGCACAGGCCCTTCTTCAGGAATGAGCAGAGAGTGTTCAGCAGGAGAAGATAAAAGGTAGGGAGGAGGGACTTGGAGGAGGGAAGTTGGAAATGTGATAGGTGGAAAGAGGTCAAGGTGAGGGTGATAGGTCGGAGTAGGATGGAGGCGGAGAGGTCAAGAAGAAGACTGCAGGTCAGGAAGGCGGTGCCGGGCTGGAGGGATTCGGCTGAGACAAGGTGGGGGGAGGGGGGATGAAGAAACTGGTGAAGTCCAAGTTCATCCCCTGTGGTTGGAGGGTTCCCAGTCGGAAGATAAGACGCTCCTCCTCCGACCGTCGCGTTGTTGTGGTTTGGCGGTGGATGAGTCCAATGACCTGCATATCCTCGGTGGAGTGGGAGGGGGAGTTGAAATGCTGTGCTACAGGGTGGTTGGATTGGTTCGTCCGGGTGGCCCAGAGGTGCTCTCTGAATCGCTCCGCAAGTAGGCGGCCTGTCTCCCCAATATAGAGGAGGCCACACCGGCTGCAGCGGATGCAGTAGATGATGTGGGTGGAGGTGCAGGTGAATCTGTGGCGGATATGGAAGTTTCCTTTGGGGCCTTGGAGAGAAGTGAGGGGGGAGGTGTGGGCGCAAGTGTTGCACCTCCTGCGGTTGCAAGGGAAGGTGCCGGGAGTGGAGGTTGGGTCGGTGGGGGGTGTGGATCTGACAAGGGAGTCGCGGAGGGAGTGGTCTCTATGGAAAGCTGATAGGGGAGGGGAGGGAAATATATCCTTGGTGCTGGGGTCTGTTTGGAGGTGGCGGAAGTGACGGCGGATGATGCGCCGTACATGGAGATTGGTGGGGTGGTAGGTGAGGACCAGTGGGGTTCTGTCCTGGTGGCGGTTGGAGGGGCGGGGCTCAAGGGCGGAGGAGCGGGAAGTGGAGGAGATGCGGTGGAGGGCACCGTCGACCACGTCGGGGGGGAAATTGCGGTCCTTGAAGAAGGAGGCCATCTGTGTTGTACGTATTTTGAACTGGTCCTCCTGGGAGCAGATGCGGCGGAGACGAAGGAATTGGGAGAATGGGATGGCGTTTTTACAGGGGGCAGGATGGGAGGAGGTGTAGTCCAGGTAGCTGTGGGAGTCGGTTGGTTTGTAGTAGATGTCCGTGTTGATTCGGTCGCCTGAGATAGAAACAGAAAGGTCTAGGAAGGGGAGGGAGGAGTCCGAGACTGTCCAGGTGAATTTGAGGTCGGGGTGGAAGGTGTTAGTGTAGTGGATGAACTGTTCAACCTCCTCGTGGGAGCACGAGGTAGCGCCGATACAGTCATCAATGTAGCGAAGGAAAAGATGGGGGGTGGGGCCAGTGTAGTTGCGGAAGATGGATTGTTCCACATACCCTACGAAGAGGCAGGCATAGCTGGGGCTCATGCGGGTGCCCATGGCTACTCCTTTTGTTTGGAGAAAGTGGGAGGATTGGAAAGAAAAGTTGTTCAGGGTGAGGACCAGTTCGGTCAGTCGAAGGAGGGTGTCGGTGGAAGGGTACTGGGTGGTACGGCGGGAAAGGAAGTAGCGGAGTGCTTTGAGTCCTTCGTGATGGGGGATGGAGGTGTACAGGGACTGGATGTCCATGGTGAAGATGAGGCGTTGGGGACCGGAGAAGCAGAAATCCTGGAGGAGGTGGAGGGCGTGGGTGGTGTCACGAACGTAGGTGGGGAGTTCTTGGACTAATGGGGACAGGACCGTGTCGAGGTATGCCGAGACGAGTTCGGTTGGGCAGGAGCAGGCTGAGACGATGGGTCGGCCGGGGCAGTCAGGTTTGTGGATTTTGGGCAGGAGGTAGAAACGGGCGGTGCGGGGTTGTGGGACTATGAGGTTGGATGGGAGGTCCCCTGAGGTGATGAGGTTATGGATGGTCTGGGAGATGATGGTTTGGTGGTGGGGGGTGGGGTCATGGTCAAGGGGACGGTAGGAGGAGGTATCTGCGAGCTGGCGTTTGGCCTCAGCGGTGTAAAGGTCAGTGCGCCAAACTACTACTGCGCCTCCCTTGTCAGCTGGTTTGATGGTGAGGTTGGGGTTGGAACGGAGGGAGTGGAGGGCTGTGCGTTCCGAGGGTGAGAGGTTGGAGTGGGTGGGAGGGGTGTGGGAGTTCAGGTAGCGGTTAATATCGCGGCGGCAGTTTACTATGAAGAGGTCGAGGGCAGGTAGGAGGCCAGCACGGGGTGTCCAGGTGGACGGGGTGTGTTGGAGGTGGGAGAAGCGGTCGTCAGAGGGTGGGCGAGAGTCTTGATTGAAGAAGAAGGCGATTCTTTTTCTGAACCAAACCCTCAATTTCTTTAGTCATCCAGCAATCCCTATAGTAACCAGCCTTCCCTTTCACCCTGACAGGAATATACTTTCTCTGGATTCTTGTTACCTCATTTCTGAAGGCTTCCCATTTTCCAGCTGTCCCTTTACCTGCGAACATCTGCCTCCAATCAGCTTTTGAAAGTTCTTGCCTAATACCATCAAAATTGGCCTTTCTCCAATTTAGAACTTCAACTTTGATATCTGGTCTATCCTTTTCCATCATTATTTTAAATCTAATAGAATTATGGTTGCTGGCCCCAGAGTGCTTCCCCAATGACACCTCAGTCACCTGCCCTGCCTTATTTCCCAAGAGTAGGTCAAGTTTTGCACCTTCTCTAGTAGGTACATCCACATACCGAATCAGAAAATTGTCTGGTACACACTTAAATTCCTCTCCATCTAAACCTTTAACACTATGGCAGTCCCAGTTGATGTTTGGAAAGTTAAAATCCCCTACCATAACTACCCTACTATTCTTACAGATTGCTGAGATCTCCTTAAAAGTTTCTTTCTCAATTTCCGTCTGACTATTAGGGGGTCTATAATACAATCCCAATAAGGTGATCACCCCTTTCTTATTTCTCAGTTCCACCCAAATAACTTCCCCGGATGTCCTTCCAGGAATATCCTCCCTCAGCACAGCTGTAATGCTATCCCTTATCAAAAATGCCACTCCCCCTCCTCTCTTGCCTCTCTTTCTGTCCTTCCTGCAGTATTTGTATCCTGGAACATTAAGCTGCCAGTCCTGCCCATCCTTGAGCCATGTTTCTGTAATTGCCATGATATCCCAATCCCATGTTCCTAACCATGCCCTGAGTCCACATGCCTTCTCCGTTAGGCCCCTTACATTGAAATAAATGCAGTTTAATTCATCCTACCTTGTCCCTGCCTGCCCTGACTGTTTGACTCACTTCTATTCTCAGCTGTACCCGTCTCAGATCGATCTCTTTCCTCACTATCTCCCTGGGTCCCACACCCCCACCTTACTAGTTTAAATCCTCCCTAGCAGTTCAACCAAATTTCCCTGCCAGTATATTAGACCCCTTCCAATTTAGGTGCAATCTGTCCTTCTTGTACAGGTCACTTCTACCCCAAATGAGATTCCAATGATCCAAAAATGTGAATCCTTCTCCCATACACCAGCTCCTCAGCCAAGCATTCATCTGCTCTATCCTCCTATTTCTGCCCTCAGTAGCTCGTAGCACTGGGAGTAATCCAGATATTACTACCCTTGAGGACCTCCTTTTTAAATTTCTGCCTAACTCTCTAATCTCCATTCAGAATCTCAACCTTTTCTCTTCCGATATAGTTTGTTCCAATGTGGATAATGACCTCTTGCTGGCCCCTCTCTCCCGTGAGAACATTCTGCACCCTCTGTGAGTCATCCTGGCATCAGGGAAACAACACACCATTCTGCTTTTTCTCAGCGAGCCACAGAAACGTTTGTCTGTACCTCGGACTACAGAGTCCCCTAACACAGTTGATCTTTTGGAAGCAGACGTACTCCTCATTGCATTAGAGCCAGTCTCAATACCAGAAACTTGGCTGTGCATGCTCCGTTCCCAAGAATCCATCACCCCCTACATTTTACAAAACAGCATACCTGTTGAAATGGGTCTATCCACAAAAGACTCCTGCCCTAGCTGCCTACCTCTTAGCCTTCCTGGAGTTAACCCATGTATGTGACTGTATCTGAGACTTTCCCCCCCTTCCTATCACTGCCATCCATCACATACTGGAGCTGTTGCAAATTCCTCATCGCTTCTATTTGTCTCTCCAACCGATCCACTCGATCTGATAAGATTCGCATCCAACAGCATTTATGGCAGTTATAATCCGCAGTAACCCTTAAACTCTCTTTAAACTTCCACATCTGACAAGTAGTACATATCACTGCAAAAACAGTTTTGCTCCTTCACAATCTACAGACCCAGAAAATAACACCATCTTCTTCCTCTGCAAAACACTGCAACTTATTAAATTAATAGCTATGGCTTATATTTTAAGTTTAATCAAGAGACTTGTCTCCAAAAACAGAAAAATCAAGAAAGAACCCACTGTACTCACTAATACAGCCTCTCTCTTGGATAGACTTAAAACAACAATTACTTATCTGATTCTGTGCTGTGAACTTCACCCAACAGTTCCTCCAAATTAGTTGTGAAATTCACTGTTTGTTAATTTTCCCAGATGCACTCCGATGTCCAGCGACACATGAATTCAAAAACAGCAAAGGCAGTAACTGTGCAGGTTCTCTCTCTCTTGCACTGTCCTCACCATGTGCTTCCTTTGTCTACTCTTCCTTTTAAAACTGCTGTTGTTTTGACTTTTGTTTCCAAAGTTCCAAAACAATGCAACAGCATACAAAACAGTAATTGCTGCTCCTGGAATTCGAGGAAATCACCTCCAGCACCTAAAATACCTCAAAAAAAAAAAGCAGCTCTTACTGCCAGAAATGTTCCCCATCCCCCATCTTCGATTACCCAGAATCCTTAGTATAATGTCGGAAAATTTAACGTTGCTAATTTTGGAAGGAGAACAAAAGAACAGACTCGTTTATAAGTGGAGAAAAACTGCAAAAAGCTCCAACACAAAAAGTGACTTGGGGGGTATTTATGCATGAAACACAAAACAAACACACAGGTGCAGCAGATAATCTGGAAGGCTAATGGAGCATTTGCCCTATTTCAAGGGAATTGGAGTCCAGGATAAAGGAATTTTTTTTGCAACTATACAAGATGCTGGTTAGACAATATCCGGAGTATTCTACATTTTCGGCCCCTGATCAAAGTAAAATTATTTCATTGGGGGCAGTTCTCAAAGTTCATCACAATGATCTCAAATATGGAAAGATTGTCCTTTATTGTCATGTGCATTCCATTGTAGAAGTACAGCAAAACACTTTTACAAATGTCTGTCACTTACAGCACCATCTTAGGTACGAGTATCTAGGTACAATCAAGGATACAAAAAAAAAGAATAAATCTTTGTAAAGTAATGCAACTAGTTAAGAAATAAGACATTTTTAAAGGTTTGACATTACAGTCAGATAAAAGCAAAGGCTAAACAGGTTTCAACTATTCACTGCAGTTTAGAAGAGGTGGTGAGGTCATTGAAAGAAACAGGATTCTTAAGGTGCTTGACAGAGTAAATGCGATGGGGATGGTTCCCCTCATGGGAGAGTCAAGGATCAGAGCGCAGAGTCAGAGAATCTAGGGGCACCAATGTAAGAGTAAGAAGAGGAGGACTTGCTTCTCTCAAAGGATTAAGTGTCTCTGGGACTCCTTGGCTGGGTGGGGGGGGAGGGGGGGGGGGGGGGTCTGAGTCCTTACATATATTTAAAGCAGAATTAGATTCTTGATCAGAGAGGGACATCTCATGTTATGGGAAAGGGCAGGAAAGTGGACATGAGCCACATTGGATCAGCATTCCTGAAGAAGGGCTTATGCCCGAAACGTCGATTCTCCTGTTCCCTGGATGCTGCCTGACCTGCTGCGCTTCTCCAGCAACACATTTTCAACATTGGATCAGCCATGATCCTACTTAATGAAAGAGCAGGTGCAAGGGGATGAAAGACCTATTCCTTTTTTTTAAAAAATGATTTTTTATCACTTTCTCAAAAGCAAGGTGTTGTTAGAAAAATAAATGCTCCCCAAGCAAACAATGCCCATGTGCTTTGAACAAGTAAAAATATGATTGAGAACATGAAACTTTTCTCAAGAGGATAAGTGTATGTTTACAGATGACAGCACTCAAGGGCAGCCTGCTCTTGAGGAAGAGGCAAAGATGGGATTGTGGAGAATATAAGATCAAAAGTGCAGGGAGAAGAATCCAAGATGGTGGTTACCCAGCAAGTCTGAGTCTTCAGTGCTCCTCCCAAGACTTGGGCAAAGTGGGTCACCCATCCCGATCACACTCACCAAATCATTTAAAATAGCTTTTACTTAATGTAATTAGTTGTTCAGTATTGAATTTAAACAATTTAATCTCCAGTAAAAATGACAAAAGGGAAGAGAGCCCGCAGCTCTCAGCAAGCAGGAACCCCTCCCCCACCCTCTCCAGCTGCAGCAGAGGCATCCGCAGCAGCCCCGGGGGAGTTCCCGACAGTGGTGAGCCTCGTGGAAATCATCTCCAAACTGGATGCAAAGATCGACGCTTTTATTGAAGAATCCCAAAGCCGATGGGACTCACTCTCAGCCGCACTGCAAAAGCACAACCGAGACATTAAGGAAATTGACCGCCAAGTCGGAGGGGCGGAGCAAAAGGCCGCGACCTCCGAAACTACAGCACAATCGGTCATGGATCGGGTCCGGACTCTCGAACAGCAAGTCCGGACCTTCGAGAATTACACTGACGACCTCGATTCTCGAGGTCGTCAAAAAAATATTCGTTTGCTGGGCCTTCCCAAATGGGAAGAGAAAGGCCAGCTTATAACATTCCTTGAACAGTGGCTTCCACAGCTTTTAAATCTGGAGGCTCGATCAGGCCAGGTAAGGGTAGAATGGGCCTACCGGGTCGCAATACGCAGGCCCGGCACGAATCAGCGTCCCCGCCTGGTCCTGTTCCGGCTGCAGAGCTATAAGGAGAGGCAGATGCTCTGAGAAGCCTCCAGAAATCTTGGAAAAGATACACAAGCCATGATCTATGAAGGATCCGAGATCTTGTTATTCCAGGATATTTCCCCAGCTCTGGTCCGAAAGAGGAAGGCTGTCGATGAGGCGAAGAAGTATTTAGGGGACTGAAATATTCAGTACTCCTTGCGCTACCCAGCGACGCTATGCTTTAACCATGAAGGATCCGTGAATTACTTCGGGTCACCAGAAAATGTCAAGGAATTTTTGGACTCTCTTAGATAAATTGGAAGAGATAATTGATGTTGGTTTGCTTTCCCCCCACCCCGGTTTACATCCCCCCTTTTTTTTTAATATATTCATCTTTTTTTAAAACCTTACTGTTTATTATCTTGGGGGGTGGGGAGAGGGATTTATTTCTTTGTTCTCTACTTAATGATTTTCTCTCCCCCCCCCTTGTTTTTCTTAATTATTCTATAGGCCGGGGGGGGGGGGGGGGGGGGGGGGGAGAGGGGGGGGTCTAGTTAATGTTGGTGGGGGGAGGTGGTGACCTTATTCTATTTTACCTCTGTCTCTAGGAGTGGGGTTGTTGTCCCTTCTTATTTTGTATTATTATACTTAATTATTACTTGTTGAGGTTGTAATTTTACAGTTATATATGTTTATACAAGGTATTAACATTACCAAATATATCCAGTGTTGGTGGTGGGGTGATGGGGGAGGGCGCGGTGGGAGGGTGCTCACTGTTAACTGTAGCATATTTGAATTTTCCTCATTCTATTGAGGAGCGCCTGGGTCAAGGGTGGGGCACTGGTTGGGAGAGGATACGGTGGGCTTTTGGAATGGAAGTGATACCCCCTGGGAACGAGGGGGAAAATCTCCATTTAAATACTTTTTTTTAAAATTTGGAAATAGTTTTTTTATTATACTGTTGAGTGTATTAGAGAGCCTTTATTTTTGTGAATTTTATATGCTCTATGCTTGGAATGTTCTGGATAGGGTTTCCCCTCCCAAGGGGTCTTGGATTTGCCCGGACGATTATGGTTGATCAGTCGTTTGAGTGGTGCACCTGGAATGTCAAGGGGAGTAATTGACCAATCAAAAGCAAGAAAATATTATCA
Organism: Chiloscyllium plagiosum; assembly: GCF_037043375.1. NCBI lineage: Eukaryota > Metazoa > Chordata > Chondrichthyes > Orectolobiformes > Hemiscylliidae > Chiloscyllium > Chiloscyllium plagiosum. Next base: position 108,669,767 of record NW_028270142.1, read on the forward strand.
AACCCCAAGAAAGAAAGGGTTGATACAGCTCTCCTACAAGAGACATACTTATTGGATAAAGAACACTTGAAATTACGACAGGGTGGATTTATCAGGCCTTTTTTTCTTCTTTTAGCTCAAAAAGCAGCGGAGTTATTGTTCTTATTCGGAAGAATTTCCCTTTCAAAATCCTAAATCAGATAAAAGACTAACCTGGACGATATATTCTGATTAAAGCCCTTGTAAATGGAGAGGAATATGGCATTTTAAATTTGTATTGCCTCCCCCGGCACATCATTTTAAATTTGTAACGGAAGCCTTCTCAAAATTGGCGGCTCTCGGTGCCCGTCATACAATTATAGGGGGGAGACTTTAATTGTATTATGGATCTGGAAACAGATAGGATTCCCAAGGGTACTTCAGGAGTATCTCCCAGATCTAGACAATTGGTGGATTTGAACAAAGAATTAGGACTAGTAGGTGTATGGAGATGTCTTCATCCACGGGGCAGAGATCTTTCTTTTTACTCCTATCCACATAAATGCCATACCAGAATCTATGTTTCTTGCCCCCTCGATTTTTTTAAATTCCATATCACCCTGTAAAATAGGCAGTATCGCAAATTCCAATCACGCTGCTGTATATATGGAAATCAAGGCGTGGAACAATGAGACATCCCCCCAGCATTGGTCTATGGACCCCTTCCTGATGAAAGATAGTAAATTTGTAAGGTACTTCTCTCAAGAATTTAAAACTTTTAGAAATTAATTTAGGTACGGCTAGCAACCCATCAATGATGTGGAAGACCATCAAAGCTTACGCGCGAGGTTTGATCATCTCATACTCAGCGACCCAGAAGAAATTGAAGGGATAACAACAGCGTCTGCTTGAAGCTCGCTTAAAAGCGGCTGAAACAGCATACGCTGACAGACCTTCTATTATCAAATTGCAAAGGATTATGGCCCTTAGGACAGCTCTAAACACCACGCTTACCCAAACGGCTAAGAGGAAAATATTATTTGCAAAATAAAGGTTACATGAATTTGGCAATAAACCTGGTAGATACTTAGCATTTCTTGCAAAGAAAAAGAAGGCCCCTCAAACTATCACGTCTATCAAGGAAAGTACGGGTATTTTGACTCATGATCAGAAAAGGATTAACGCAATCTTTTGAAAATTTTATTCTGATTTATATAAATCGCAGGATTGTGAAGACAGGACTAGGAGGATGTAATCATTTTTTAAAAACTTGACCTTTCCGGACCTAACTCCGCAACAGGTATCGGTCTTGAATGTTCCCCTAACAATCCAAGAAATACTTGACGCAATCAGGCAACTTCAGAGCGGTAAGGCACCTGGTCCACATGGCTTTCAAGCTGAATTCTATAAAGAATTCACAGGAATATTGGCTGGTCCACTTATGGACATGTATAACTATTCATACAGTCAGGGCTGTCTCCCGCCTTCGCTGAAAGAGGCAAATATCTCTCTTATCCTCAAAAAAAAAGGAAAGGACACAGAAGATTGCGCGTCATACAGACCAATATCCTTGCTAAATGTAGATTTTTAAATCCTCTAAAACGTTAGCATTGAGGCTCAAAAGGGTATTGCCACATACCATAAAGGAGGATCAGACAGGGTTTATTAAAGGCCGCAGATCATCCAATAATGTTAGAAGGGTTTTGAATATGATTCAAGCCTGCCATCAGGGAAAGATACCAGGAGTAGTCGTCTCATTAGATGCGGAAAAGGCATTCGATAGGGTTGAATGGTCATATTTGTTTTACACATTGGAAAGGTGTTTACCAAATGGGTCTCAACACTGTATAGTGATCTTAAAGCAGTTGTGATTACCAATGGATTAGGCTCGGATAGCTTTAGTGTGGATAGGCGCTGCCGTCAGGGATGTCCTCTCTCGCCATTGCTATTTATGCTAATAATTGAGCCACAAGCAGAAGCTAAATGGGCTGATCCTAATATGATGGCCCCGAGGATTGGTACAGGTAAACATAAAATTGCCCTTTATGTAGATGTTCTCCTATTCCTCAGTAATCCTCTGATGTCCATGCCTTGCTTAATCCACGTTATTAATACATTCAGTGCATTTTCAGGCTATAAAATTAATTTCTCAAAATCGGAGGCTATGCCAATGGGTGGCCTTGCTAGGATACCCCACTTCGTGGACGGATCCCACTTTCCATTTCGATGGTCCCTGGAGGGTTTCTTATATTTAGGCATTTTTATCAATCCAGTATTTGGTCAGTTATACAAGGCTAACGTTGAGCATTTACTTGAGAGGATAAAGCAGGACCTCCAACAATGGGGAGACCTTCCAATTTCCTGGCTGGGTAGAATAGCACTAATTAAAATGAATGTCCTACCCAGTCTCCTATACCCTATGAGAATGCTTCCGGTGATGCTGCCGAGGCTGGCACTACGTAAATTATATGGCTGGTTGGGTTCCTTTATCTGGAATCATGGACGGCCCCTTATTAAGCTGAAGAAGCTACAGCTTCCACAGGCAAGGGGAGGATTGGATTTCCTAGATTTCACGAAATATCAGTTAAGTTCCATTGCTGATTGATTGTGGGTCAGACAAGACCCAATCTGGCTGGACATCGAGGCTTCTCAAGTAAAATGCCCATTTATTAACCTTTTATTTTCAGACAAGAGGAAAATCATTACAGATCACTGCAAAAACCCTATAATACTAAACACAATTAAAGCTTGGAATATAATGCAGCAAAATGAGGGCAACTCACATAAAACATCCCCTTATGCTCCGATAGTGGGAGCATGGGGATTTCAACCGGGGTTTACAGATGCCACTTTCAAACTCTGGAGATCCAGGGGTATCTCTTGTTTAGGGGATCTATTTAAAGAAGGGGTCCTGATGTCTTTTGAACAGCTGCATCAGAAATTCGGATTACCGAATGGAGACCTCTTTTGATATTTCCAAATTCGAGATTACATACAGAAGACGACTACGTTACTAGATAGTCTTTATAAATCAGATAGAGAATGTAGATTACTACGGCCAATGGGGATATCTTCCGTCAGTACTATTTATCATTTACTACATGAAGAAGTATCGGAAGATATGGACAATCTGCTTAAAACATGGGATCAAGATTTGGGACTGGAAATCTCTATAGAAACATGGAATGATATTTGGGAAAACGCCAGAAGAATCACCATCTGCAACAAACTCAGGCCATTCAGTTGAAGATACTTCATAGGGCCCATATTGCACCGGATCAATTGGCAGAATTGCTCCTGCAGGAGCACCTCCAATGTGTCCCAAATGTAAAATAGAGGTGGGCACTCTTGTACATTGCCTATGGACCTGTCATAAGATCCGTAGATATTGGACTAAAGTAGCAAGTGTTCTGATAGAAATCTTAGGAACGGAAATTAGAGTGGACCCTGTATCTCTCCTTTTGGGTTTTTCGAACTTCCCCTCCCTGGATATGCATGGGAAGAGATTATTTTCTATTCTCTCTTTCTGTGCAAGGAAAAATATTTTGGTAAACTGGGTGGCTGAGGGCCCCCCCTGGACTTTCAAACTGGCACAGATTAATTATGGAATGTATTCCCCTTGACTTCCTTCCATATAGGTTCACCGAAAGACCGAATTATTCCATAAAATATGGCAGCCTTTCTTGAATTCTATAAATACAGATATTTCGGCCATCCTAACAAGGGCTTTTATTTAATTGAGATGGCGAACCTGGCTGGTCCGGGGTCCCTTGGGAGAGGAATCCCGCACGAATACGGGTTTTGTTACATTTGATGTTAATACATTCTGAGCAGGTATCTCACTACCCAATTTCTGGGTTATCTGTTGGTTTTTCTTTCTTTCTCTTCTTTGAGTAATCTAAGAGACTTAATTATACACTCTGGTTAGTTGTTGGTGAGATCAGTAGTTAGTGGAGTTTTGTTTTTTTTCCCTCTCGGTATTTTTCTTTGGTTATTATTTATTTAAGATTTAATTGTATACCAATGTTTATACTTGGGATTTTTTTTTAATTTTGTAAACTTGTAAAAATTTTCAATAAAAATATCTATTTTTAAAAAAAAGTGCAGGGTAAAAAGAGTAACCGCGAAGTTACGAAAGTTACATGCCCGCAGTTTCATGACAATATTTTTACTTGTTCACCTATGCAACATGGGCTTCAGTAACATTTACCAAGTATCCAAAACTGCCCCAAAGAAAATGGTGTTTTTTTAACAAGTGCAATGTGTTTACTCCATATACCATTAGGGAAAAATCTATACAATTCTGAGCCAACAATAGTCAAACACCAATACAGTTCCAAGGAAGGATGGTGTGGAGCTTTGTCGGGGACATACTGAATTGAATTAGCTTTATTATGTTGCCTCCCAGGTGCAAGGGTACATGATGTCTCTGATCGTGTTTTCCAGGTCCTTAAGGGGGGAGGGGGAGCAGCCCGAAGTCGTGGTCCACATTGGCACCAACGACATAGGTAGGAAGACGGATGAGGATGTTAGGCAGGCTTTCAGGGAGCTAGGTTGGAAGCTCAAAGTTAGAACGAACAGAGTTGTTGTCTCTGGTTTGTTACCCGTGCCACGTGATAGAGAGTCGAGGAATAGGGAGAGAGAACAGTTAAATGTGTGGCTACAGGGATGGTGCAGGAGGGAGGGATTCCGGTATTTGGATAACTGGGGTTCTTTCTGGGGAAGGTGGGACCTCTATAAACAGGATGGTCTGCACCTGAACCTGAAGGGCACCAGTCAAGGATAGTAGTGGGAAGTTGCGCGTGGAGGCTGAAGAGATTGGGGAGACACTGAATGAATACTTTTCGTCAGTATTCACTCAGGAACAGGACATTGTTGTCGATGTGAATACGGAGTCACAATTAAGTAGAATGGATGGCTTTGAGGTATGTAGAGAAGAGGTGTTGGAAATTCTGGAAAGGGTGAAAATAGATAAGTCCCCTGGGCCTGATGGCATTTATCCTCGGATTCTCTGGGAAGCAAGGGAGGTGATTGCAGAGCCACTGGCCTTGATTTTTATGTCCTCGTTGTCTCCAGGAGTAGTGCCAGAAGATTGGAGGCTAGCAAATGTGGTTCCCTTGTTCAAGAAGGGGAGTAAGGATAACCCTAGTAACTATAGGCCGGTGAGTCTCACTTCTGTTGTGGGCAAAGTCTTAGAGAGAATTGTAAGGGATAGGATTTATGAACATCTGGATAGGAATAATGTGATCAAGGATAGTCAGCATGGTTTTGTGAAGGGCAGGTCGTGCCTCACAAACCTTATTGAATTCTTTGAGAAGGTGACTAAGGAGGTAGACGAGGGGAAAGCGGTAGATGTGGTGTATATGGATTTTAGTAAGGCGTTTGATAAGGTTCCCCATGGTAGACTACTGCAAAAAATACAGAGGTGTGGCATTGAGGGGGAGTTGGAGGGTTGGATTAGGAGTTGGCTGGCTGGAAGAAGACAGAGGGTAGTAGTTGATGGCAAAGGTTCATCTTGGAGTGCCGTCACTAGCGGTGTTCCGCAAGGATCTGTTTTGAGACCATTGCTGTTTGTCATTTTTATAAATGATCTGGAGGAGGGGTTAGAAGGTTGGGTGAGCAAGTTTGCGGATGATACGAAAGTCGGAGGAGTTGTAGACAGTGAGGAAGGATGTGGCAGGTTACAGCGGGATATAGATAAGCTGCAGAACTGGGCAGAAAGGTGGCAAATGGAGTTCAATGTAGTTAAGTGTGAGGTGATTCACTTTGGTAAGAGTAACAAAAAGATGGGATATTGGGCTAACGGTCAGATACTTGGTAGTGTGGATGAGCAGAGGGATCTTGGTGTCCATGTACACAGATCTTTGAAAGTTGCCACCCAGGTAAATAGTGCAGTGAAGAAGGCATATGGCGTACTGGCTTTTCTTGGTAGAGGAATTGAGTTCCGGAGTCCTGAGGTCATGTTGCAGTTGAATAAGACTCTGGTGTGGCCGCATCTGGAGTAGTGTGTGCAGTTTTGGTTGCCATACGATAGGAAGGATGTGGAGGCACTGGAACGGGTGCAGAGGAGATTTACCAGGATGTTGCCTGGTATGGTAGGAAGATCGTATGAGGAAAGGCTGAGGCACTTGGGGCTGTTTTCATTGGAGAAAAGAAGGTTTAGGGGTGACTTGATAGAGGTGTACAAGATGATTAGGGTTTTAGATAGGGTCGACAGTGAGAATCTTTTTCCACGTATGGTGTCAGCTATTACAAGGGGGCATAGCTTTAAATTAAGGGGGGGGTAGGTATAGGACAGATGTTAGGGGTAGGTTCTTTACTCAGCGAGTCGTGAGTTCATGGAATGCCCTGCCAGTAGCAGTGGTGGACTCTCCCTCATTATGGGCATTTAAGCAGGCATTGGATTGGCATATGGAGGATAGTGGGCTAGTGTAGGTTAGGTGGTCTTGGATCGGCGCAACATCGAGGGCCGAAGGGCCTGTACTGCGCTGTATTCTTCTATGTTCTATGTTCTACTCAAATGAAAACTTTATAAGTCGCCTGTTACAGCACCATCTTAGGTACAAAGGCACAGAGGTACAGCTTCTTCAGTTGAGGCAGAGATCCTGCTGCTTCCATATCTTTGAAGTAGTATACAAGCATGTAGAACTGACGTCTTGTAATATTTTCATGTTTTAAGTTTAGGTGGGTTAAGTGGCAAGTTACATTTGAACCATACAAGCGCCAACAAGAGAGGACCTTAGCAGCATCCCTTTGACATTCATACACATTTGGTAGTCGTTGAATATTGCAGAAAAAGGATATTTTGTCTCAACCTTTCTTGTTACAATCACTTGCACTATTCGTAAGAATATCAGTTCACAGTTCAAATGAACAATTACACTGCACAAGAGTGCAAGTTGGTCTACAAGTTGATGCCTTGGTCAAGCCGTTGCCCTGGAAAATACACTGAATTGATGATGATTGACTGTTAGCTGCCAAGCTTCATTTAAAATTTTGAAGCGGGCAATTTGACTCTAAAGAGAGAGCACTGCCCCAAGAAAATAAACAAAATAAAGCGATATAATTTGATGAGTTGAAACAAGCTCAATATATGTACGTGTTATTATTACCTGCAAAGAACAATGCCCTGTGCATCCACAGGAACACTGGAATAAGAGTATATCATTCAATAAATTCACAGTTGATCTCACTTTTCAAATGTCTTTTACTCAAAAACCCTACATGCCATTGATAGATTTTGGATTGCCAATCTCTGCCTTGAAACTGAAAAATTGAAAATCTGAGCTTCAGTTGCCTCTCTGGTAACGAATTGCAAAGATTTACTAGCCTCTGGCAAAAAAAAACTTCTCAAACCTAAGTGGCACTCATTCCTTTTAAATCATGGGTATTTTCTGACTTCCCAATAGGGAGGAACATTTTCCTGCATCTATTCTGTCTATACCTTGAAAGTATTTTACTGGGTTCAATGAGACCATTTCTGATTCTTCAAAGCTCAAGAGAATACACAGACCCAGTTTGTCCAATCGCTCCTCATAAGACAGACTCCATCTTAGGAATAAGTCCAAACTTCATTGTACTTGGTCTATGACATTATCATCTTTCCAGAGTTAAGGTGATCAAAGCTGCAAGTAACAGACCAGAAGCAGTCCAACTAAGCTCCAATACAACTGAAGCAAATAACTGAAGGACAGAATTAATCTCCAGTTGGTGAGGCAAGATTTCATCAGGGATAGTCAGGATGGCTTTGTCAGAGGGAAATCATGATACCATCTTTTGAGGCTGAAACCAGATGTGTAGATGTGAATCATGCAGTTGATGGAGTTCATAATGGATTTCAACAAAACCTGTGTCAAGGTCCTACTATGAGACTGAAAGAAGGTCAAAAGCACATGGTATCCAGGGTAACTTGGATCCAAACAAATCAAAAGAACTGCAGATGCTGTGAATCAGAAACGAAAACAGAAATTGCTGGAAAAGCTCAGCAGGTCTGGCAGCACCTCTCGCAAGAAAGCAGAGTTAACATTTCAGTTCGACTGGAACAGAGGAAGGAGCATTGGACCTGGAGTATGAATTCTAATTTCTCTCCGCAGTTACTGACAGAACTGGTGAGCTTTTCCAGCAATTTATTTTGTCTCGTGGATCCAAAATTGGTTTTCCTGTAGAAAACAGAAGATGGAGGTAGAATTGTGGGAGGGAGGGAAGAAAACAGTCTAAGAGAGAGATTAAAAAGCTTGCGGATGACATGAAGTTTAATCAGGAAATTGAGGAAGAAGGTCTTGTGTTACAGGAGGATATAAACATTTTTGGTGAAGTGGGCAGATCAGTGGCAGATGGAATTTAACCCAGGTAAGTGTAAGGTGATGCATTTTGGAAAGAGTAACAAGATAAAGGAGTACTTCATGAATGGCTGAACACCAAAGAAACACAGACACAGAGGGAACTTGGGTGATTGTCCACAAATCCCTGAATATGGAAGAACAAGTTAATAGGATAGTTAATAAAGCCAAGGAAGACACTTGCCTTTATCAGTTATGGCATAAGATTGAGAAAGTGTGTAAGGTATGGGCAGGTATGGAAAGAGTTAAGTTTTGAGTTTTGTGAAACAAGAGGATCAGCTGAGCATGACTCAGATCAGATAAGAACTTGCAGTTAACAATCGGGTTCGAGAGGCAAGGGTAATGGGTTAACAAGGTAGAAAAGCATTCATTGTGTAGAATGAATGGTTTCCTCCGGGTGCTCCGGTTTCCTCCCACAGTCCAAAGATGTGCAGGTCAGGTGAATTGGCCATGCTAAATTGCCCGTAGTGTTAGGTAAAGGGGTAAATGTAGGGGAATGGGTGGGTTGCGCTTCGGCGGGTCGGTGTGGACTTGTTGGGCTGAAGGGCCTGTTTCCACACTGTAAGTAATCTAATCTAAAAAAAATAATTTAACAAGATTCGGTAGTATTCAGTATGTAACATGAGTTTAGATTAGATTTCCTACAGTGTGGAAACAGACCCCTTGGCCCAACCAGTCCACGTCGACCCTCCAAAGATTAACTCACCCAGACCCATTTCCATCTGACCAATGCATCTAACACTATAGGCAATTTAGCATCATGAATCCACCTGACTTGCACATCTTTGGACTGTGGGAAGAAACCGGAGCACCCGGAGGAAATTCACGCAGACATGGGGAGAATGTGCAAACTTCACACAGACAGTCGCCAGAGGCTAAAATCGAACCCGGGTCCATAGCGCTGTGAGGCAGCAGTGCCAACACTGAGCCACCGTGCCGCCCGAAACAGTTAACAAGGTGAAAAGTATTCATTATGTGAAGCCAGTTAGCAAGGTGTGTAACAGTTAACATTCATTGTGTAACACCAGATGGCTTCGTCTTTATTGTTGATGCTCACTGATTGTAACGGTCACCCAATTAATATGTATGTTACCTTATTTGGATGCTCCTCCCTGTAAAACGGCTATGTCATTCATTGAGAAACTGCTCTTCCAGAGAAGACAGTGAACTCATGTCTCTGTGTACATGGGCAATTGTTCTCTTTCCCTCCAGGGCCCGGAATACAAATGAAGGAGGTAAAACTATGCAGTGTCTCTAAGCGTTTTGCTTCGACTGAGAGGGGGGAAAAACGGGAAGACAAGATTAGAAGAGAGATTACACTGGAAGTGGACAGGAGACAGAGTCACAGAGATGAACTGCATGGAAACGTGCCCTTCGGCCCAATTTGCCCAGGTTTCGCAATTTAAACTAGTCCCATTTGCTTGTGTTTGGTCCACATCCATCCCATCCACTTACCTGTCTGAATGTTTCTTCAATGGCAAAATCATCTTCGCTTCCACCACTACCTCTGGCAGACACTCACTACCTTCTGTGGGTTTTTAACGATAATCAAAAAAGGTCACATTGTTACCAATAGACGAGGTTTGTATTTCAGAATTTTTTCCAAATTCTACCACCTGCTATGGTGGGCTTTGAACACAGTCCCCAGAACATTGGTCTGAAGTGCTGCATTACCAGTCCAGTGACATTACCACAACATACAATTGTCACTATAGGATTGATATTTATTGCCTATTCTTAGTTGCCAGAAGGGATGAGAATGGAATTCGAGTCATACATCTGCCACATCTCGTACAAACGAGCTGGAAATTACCTTCTTTATTTTATGACATTGAACGAGTGGATTATGACAACTACCTAGCAGCTACATGACAACTTTCACTGAAAGCTGTTTTTGTATTTGGAGCTCCTAAAGCCAAGTTGTCAAACAGTCAAGATGGGGGTGAATTCCTGCTCTCTGGATTCAGTCTCGTGACCTGCACTACTTAAATAAACCAAAGAATTGCAAATGCTATAAATCTGAAACAAAAGCCAGAAACTGCTGGAGAAACATAACAGGTCTGGCCTCCCTGACAAATCCACCAACTCCCAGTTACCTGGACGAAACATCCTCACACCCAGCTTCCTGCAAAGATTCCATTCCAGTCTCCTAGTTTTTCTGTTTCATCTGTTCTAATACTGGTACCTTTCACAATAGGGCCTGAGAAATAGCCAGCTGTTTCCTCAACTGAGGATTACCTGGCTGGGCCTTTAGCTATGTCCAACCTATTTCCTGCAGAACTGCCCACAGGCTTCGCTTCCCTCTCACAATATCAACTGGGTTCCCTGGTGCTCCTTTTCCCCAGGATCCGCATCCAAAAGGATTAAAAAACTACCATTTCCACCAGCTCTGGTAGAATGCCATCAACAGTGACCCATTGCCTTCCCCTTTCTCATTCGTATTTCACAGTGAGTGCTCCCTCTGGGAAGCACGAGTCCGCTCCACTTGCAATACCTCACATGCAATTACAGAAGGTGCAACACCTGCCAGTTTCCCTCCCGTTCTCCTCACTGTCCAAGGATTCAGATAGAGGTGTATCAGTAATTCACTCACTCAGTCTGGACTACTATATTCACTGCTCACAATATGATCTCCTTGACAGTTGGGAGACAAAACAAAGACTGAGCAACCACTGTATTAAATACCTACATTCTTTGCAGAAAAGTGATCCGGAACCTGTAGTTGCCTGCAACTTCAACAGACTGCTATACTGCCTGGCCAATATTTTTGTCTCAGGCCTACTGCAGTACTCCACCTCGGCACAGCACAAGATGAAAGAACAGCATCTTACTTTCTGCCTGGGGTCCTTACAACTTTCATGACTCAATATCAAGTTCAAAAACTTTAAGGCTTCAACACTGCTTAGATGATTTTCATCCACCCCGCCACCTCAAGCTCTGTCATTACATCGGCTGCTTTGAGCACAGCCCCACTTTCACTGACTTAAGATTCCTATAAAGAGCTCTTCTTTCTCCCAACTTATCATGAGCTATCCTTTTATCTGCCCAACAGTATCAGAACTTTTGGGCTCTGTCTCCACCTCCATCTATCACTGAAAATAGATAAGTCCCCTGGGCCTGATGGCATTTATCCTCGGATTCTCTGGGAAGCAAGGGAGGAGATTTCAGAGCCATTGGCCTTGATTTTTATGTCCTCGTTGTCTCCAGGAATAGTGCCAGTAGACTGGAGGATAGCAAATGCGGCTCCCTTGTTCAAGAAGGGGAGTAAGGATAACCCTAGTAACTATAGGCCGGTGAGTCTCACTTCTGTTGTGGGCAAAGTCTTAGAGAGAATTGTAAGGGATAGGATTTATGAACATCTGGATAGGAATAATGTGATCAAGGATAGTCAGCATGGTTTTGTGAAGGGCAGGTCGTGCCTCACAAACCTTATTGAATTCTTTGAGAAGGTGACTAAGGAGGTAGACGAGGGGAAAGCGGTAGATGTGGTGTATATGGATTTTAGTAAGGCGTTTGATAAGATTCCCATGGTAGACTACTGCAAAAAATACGGAGGTGTGGCATTGAGGGTGAGTTGGAGGTTGGAATTGGCTGGCTGGAAGAAGACAGAGGGTAGTAGTTGATGGCAAAGGTTCATCTTGGAGTGCAGTTACTTGCGGTGTTCCACAAGGATCTGTTTTTGGACCATTGCTGTTTGTCATTTTTATAAATGACCTGGAGGAGGGGTTAGAAGGTTGGGTGAGCAAGTTTGCGGATGATATGAAAGTCGGTGGAATTGTTGACAGTGAGGAAGGATGGGTCAGGTTACAGCAGGATATAGATAAGCTGCAGAGCTGGGCAGAAAGGTGGCAAATGGAGTTCAATGTAGCTAAGTGTGAGGTGATTCACTTTAGTAAGAGTAACAAAAAGATGGGATATTGGGCTAATGGTCGGATACTTGGTAGTGTGGATGAGCAGAGGAATCTTGGTGTCCATGTACACAGATCTCTGAAAGTTGCCACCCAGGTAAATAGTGCAGTGAAGATGGCATATGGCGTACTGGCTTTTATTGGTAGAGGAATTGAGTTCTGGAGTCTTGAGGTCATGTTGCAGTTGTATAAGACTCTGGTGCGGCCACATCTGGAGTATCGTGTGCAGTTTTGGTCGCCAGACTATAGGAAGGATGTGGAGGCACTGGAACGGGTGCAGAGGAGGTTTACCAGGATGTTGCCTGGTATGATAGGAAGATCGTATCAGGAAAGACTGAGGCACTTGGGACTGTTTTCATGGGAGAAAGAAGGTTTAGGGGTGACTTGATCGAGGTGTACAAGATGATTAGGGGTTTAGATAGGGTTGACCGTGAGAATCTTTTTCCACGTATGGAGTCAGCTATTACAAGGGGGCATAGCTTTAAATTAAGGGTGGTAGGTATAGGACAGATGTTAGGGGTAGATTCTTTACTCAGCGAGTCGTGAGTTCATGGAATGCCCTGCCAGTAGCAGTGGTGGACTCTCCCTCATTATGGGCATTTAAACGGGCATTGGATAGGCATATGGAGGATAGTGGGCTCGTGTAGGTTAGGTGGGCTTGGATCGGCACAACATCGAGGGCCAAAGGGCCTGTACTGCGTTGTATTCTTCTATGTTCTATGTTCTAGAAAACAGCATCTCCTCTCCTTTCTACCTCCATTTCCAGCATGCATACTACCTTTCCTAGCTACATCAGTTCTGAAGGAGGGTCACTGAACACAAAACATGAATTCTGCTTTCTCTCCTCAGATGCTATTAGACTTGCTGAATTTCTCCAGTTATTTCTGTTTATGAACCTGAATTATTTGTTCAATTAACGTGCGCATTGCCACACAGCCCTCATTTTCAGATGAGATTCCTTACAGTATGGAAATAGGTCCTCTGGCCCAACAATTCCACACTGACCCTCTGAACAGCAACCCATCCAAAGCCATTCCCCTCCATTTACTCCTGACTAACACTATGGGCAATTTAGTTGACCTGCACATCTTTGGATTGTGGGAGGAAATTGGAGCACCCAGAGGAAACCCATGCAGCAAAGTTAAAAGTATTTGTCACAGATCAGCTGCAGGATGTTCAAATTGCTTCTTTTTAAAAAAATGCACACAGAGTCCAATTTGTGGTTTGCCAAATGCAATTTTCATCAAGGTAAGCATAATACTTAAGTAAGTTTTTCTGAAAAAGCCCAGATTCGTCAATTAAACCGGCATTTCTTTTTCCGTGAAAGTCAGCTTGCAATGCCTTTGTCTAAACGACAGAAGCAGCCACTGCAGTGTTAAGACAGCATACTGGATGTGACAAAGTGCTGGAGAAACTCAGGAGCTCAAGTAGCATTTCAGGTAGAGAAAAACAGCTTGAACAGAGTCCAAGGCAATGCTCCTGTTTAACTGTGTTCCATAAAATTAACTAAACTTGAAACGTTAACTCTTTCTCATGCCACAGATACTCCTGAGCAGTTGAGATTCACCAACACCATTTTGAACTTTTATCATAGTATTTGGCTATTATGTTGAACACAACCAAAAATTACAGTCAAAGCCAACACTCAAATTTAATTTTTATTGTCAAGAGGCACAGCAGAGCTCCTTATTGTTTGCTATGAACTTGTGACATAGCAAAAGATGTGACTTCCATTAACTATTCCACAACTCACCCAAAAATAGGTAGTACAGCAGCATGTGCCATAATCGCTATGACTACAATGTGATCAAACGTGCGTGGTAAAACCAGTAGTCTCTCAGTCAAGTCAAGCAACAATTAACTGTGCTTTATGCTTTATACCAGTTGCTAAATGTGATAGACAAGTGGGTAAGCCTTTATCCAAGTGTAAAGTGCCAAATTTTCAGAATTTTTTATTTTAAAAATTGAACTAATTTATTTTGTCCAGCCAGGTAAACTTCCACCGTCATGTCAATGATAATCTCCACGCATTTCAAAATATTTTGCAAACACTGCAAAAGTGAAACTTTTTAATTTTGGTTAATTACCTTACATTGAATCTTGTAATTATTCCAAACAAAAACACAACTGGATTTGATTTGGTCAGTAATCTCTTTCAGCTAAGATTTCTCCACAAGGGGAAAAAACTTGACCACTCACTGCTTTCACATCTAAATTTGCAAACACTAACAATAATCAAAAAGTAAAACAAAAATCCCCAAAATACTGCATTCAAAGCATTGTCATTTAATCCCAAATACCTGTTGATAATACTTCATATTTCCTATATACGCTTCATTAAACTAAACCAGAACAGGAAACACAAATATCACACAAAGGTATTGATCTATTGCTCCACCTACAGTTCGAAGAAAGCGAGGACTGCAGATGCTGAATAGACGTTTCAGGCACAATCCCTTCAGGAATCCTACTGAAGGGCTAATGCCTGAAACGTTGATTCTCCTGCTCCTCGGATGCTGCCTGACCTGCTGTATTTTTCCAGTACCACACTCTCGAACTCCACCTACAGTTATCCAATCAAGGAGCATGTAACCATCTGTTTCCGCTTTACAAACGGCACTGTTCACTGTCTGATGCTGGTTGAACAGATCGATCAGTTCTTTCTTTCTGTTGCGAACTTCTCTCGGACTGAATACAACAAATAACTTTCAACATCAAGTTAGCAAAAAGTGACTGGAGAAGCCAACTTCCCACAGTTCTCTGAACCAGAGTTCACTCCAACTTTGAGAATCTATCTTTATGTGTGAACTTTTACAAGTGATTAGACAATATAAACACGTAGTAAGACAATAAAATTGAACTCCCTGATGATCTGCAACTTAGGAAAAAAAGGATTTTCCCTCTATGAAGAAAATCTCGCCCTCTCAGAAATTACAAATATGTTTGTAGGAGGTTCATTCCCCCGCCTTGAATGGAGCATCACCGGCCCCAACCTCCTCCTCAACACAAAGCAACCAAAAGCTCTTTGGACCACAGCTTTACGAGATGGTGCCCTCCCGCAGGGAAATTTTAGAAACGATCTTTGAGACATTTAATAAACCAAAAATGGGAGAAATCCTCCTCAGTGTCTCTCTAACGCCTCACACTGCACAATAATTGACCCTTCAAAAGCAGAAGGCCTCAGCCGCCATTTGCAGCTGAGACACCAGGTGAAGACGGTTCAGTCTCTCCGGCTCGCGTCCTCGAACACTCACTTTCTTGTAGTTTTTGCCCAGCCACAACCTCAGGCCGTCGAACTGCGCGACGGTTTCCGAAGCCTCCAGAAATCTGATGTTCGGGCCTCCGTCTTTCTTACGAGACGCTCCAACTGCCGCCGCCATCGCTCAGCTCTCGCGCTCTCACACAAACAGAACAACAAACCAACAAAACCAAACTTTATTGTTCCAGGCACGCGCATGCGTAATTTTGTCCTCGGGCCAGAATGCAGTTGGTGCAGTGTTAAAAGCCAGGTTCACAGAATAACAATGAAAAAGGGACTTGTGAGGTAATTCGTCCCCTCGTCGGCCTTTTGAGCAAGCCTTGCCATTTAAGATCATGCCAAGTGAGATCATGGCTGTTCTTGTACCTCAATTTCACTTTCCTGAAACAAAAACAGAAATTGCTGGAGAAACTTATCCTTGATAAATACATGAAGAGCAAAAGAGTCACTGGGGAGAGAATAAGGTCTCTGAAAGATCAACCAGGTCATTTATGTGTGGAGCCACAAGAGATGGGCGAGACTCCAAACGAATATTTTTCATCAGTGTTTATCGTCAAGAAAGATATGGATGCGAGAAACTTGGGGGAATAAATAGTGAGGTCTTGAAAAGAGTCCACATTACAGAAGAGGAGTTGCTAGAAGTTTTTAAACACATTAAGGTAGATAAATCCCTGGGAACTGATCAAGTGTATCCCAGGACGAGTGATGTGTCTGAAGATTGGAGGGTGGCCACTGTTGAAGAAAAGCTGCAGGGAAATGCCTGGGAAGTACAGATTAGTGAGCCTAACATCAGTGGTGGGTACGTTGTTCGAGGGAATTCTGAGAGACAGGATCGACAGGCATTTGGAGAGACAAGGACTCATTTGGGATAGTCGGCATAGCTTTGTTTGTGGGAAATTGTATCTCACAAATTTGATTCAGTTTTTGAAGAGGTGACCAAAGAAAGTTGATGAGGGCAATGTGATCGAAGTTGTCGACATAGGCTTTAGCAAGGCATTGAACAAGGGACCGCACGGTCGTGTTATGAAGTGGAAGGCGTGTACTGTACCTTTAAGGAAGAGTGAATGCTGTTCTGAACTGAGAGCTGACAAGCACCTGCGTTGACTAGCTAGCAGTCTCAGACAATACTGGAAAATTGAAAATATGCAACATTTAGCTGTGAAATACATACGTGAGTTGGGTGGTTAATTTCGAATTGTTGTCAAAACAGCAATCAGTTTAAATCATGCCCCAGGATACTAAAACCCAATCGAGTTTGAATTTATTGTTTTTGCCAGCAAAGAACCAATGAGATGATCTGATGTCGGGGACATAAAAAAGAACAGGCATTTTGAAAGTCAGAAAGAGCAACTGCCATTGAGAGAGTAACTGCCATTGAGAAAGACTGCCATTCAAAAACACTCTCTATGAAAGGTACCTTATATGAAACATCTTCGCAGTAAAAGAAAGAAGGCAACCAGGGAGATCTTCAGCTGAAAGAAGACAGACACTGGAGATGACAGCCACTGTATGGTTTTGAATTATGTTAATGTAATTTTAATGTGGTTTTTATTGGAATAGTATATTGCTCGAGAGTTGGAGGCAGACAATAAGCAGTTAAGAGCAAGTGGTCTTAGAGTTGTAAATAGTTGTTGTTTACTGTTCATCTTTAGAGTTCAGGAATAACTTGATATTATTTTCTTCAAATAGTGGAATTTGGAAGTTCTCTGTCACTCATTGTAACAGATTACGGTGTGAGGTGAGCTTTTCTGGGTGTTTGGTTCAATTAGCAGAAGTGTTCGCCTCCGTGTTGTAAAGTGGGTTGTGGAGTAAGGTTAAATCTCATGGGATCCAGGGACAGCTAGCCAAGTGAATACAAAATTGGCTTGACTGTAGAGGACAGAGCGTGGTGGTTGGGGGTTATTTTTCAGACTAGAAGCCTGTGACCAGCGGTATGCCATGGTGATCGGTGCTGGGTCCACTGTTATTCATCATTTATATAAATGATTTGGATGAGAATTTAGGAAGTATGGTTAGAAAGTTTGCAGATGACTCCCAAGATTGTAGTACAACAGACAGTGAAGAACGTTTTCTGGGATTACAGCAAGATCTTGATCAACTGGGCCAGGAAGCTGAGGAATGGCAGATGGAGTTTAATTTAGCTGAATTTGAGGTGTGACATTTTGTTAAGTCAAACTAGGGAAGAACTGATAGGACTGTGGAGAATGTCATTGATCAACGAGATCTCGGGGTGCAGGTTAATAGGTCCTTGAAAGACAGGGTGGCAAAGAAGGCTTTCAGCATGCTTGCTTTCATTGATCAGAGCAATATAGGAGTTCGAATGTCTTTTTGCAGCTATGCAAGACGTTGGTGAGGCCACACTTGGAATACTGCAAGCAGGTCTGCTTGCCCTACTATAGAAAGGATATTATTAAACTAGAAGGAGTGTAGAAACAATTTTCTCAGAATCTACCAGGATTATAAGGTTGGGACTTTTTCCCTGGAGCGTGGAAGACTGACAGGTGACCTTCAAGAGATTGATAAAATTATGAGAGGCATAGAAAAAGTAGATATCCAACAGCTTTTCCCTTTTGGAATGGGAGTCTAAAACTTGAAAGGTGAGAGGTGAGAGATACAAAAGGGTCCAGAGGGGCAATGTTTTCAAACAGAGGGTGTAGGCATCTGGAACGGGCTGCCAGTCAACTAAGATTTCATTATTTAAGAAACATTTTGACAGGTATGTTGAAATACTAATTCGAGACGGCTCAGGGAATCCATGATGGACTTGACCTGTAAGCCTCTCTTGGTTCATCCCGGAGATTTTACTCTGTAGTAGTCTGGAATATAAAACTCTTCGAGACAGTTTAGTTTAAATTATTACTTGTATTTACCAATGGCATCAATGTTACACTATAGATACCTGCAAGCCAAGCTTGAATGAAGGTTCTAGAACCATTAGCAGAGTAGCAGCACCAGCTCTTACCCCTAAGCAGACAAGCAGCAATCAAATGGAAAAAGTTTGCAGAGGAAGAGAAACTCATTGACCGGTCTGTGTACACTTGACTGATTAAGCTACATGCACATCAAATGGGAAACCTTGATCCAGCCAGGCCCAAATGGCCGATTGCTTTGGCGAGATAACATTCCCTTTTAACAGTACATCATAACGAGGGACTAGTCTAAACTATGTGGAAAAGGTCATGAGGTAGTCTTGCTCAGCTAACATGTCCAGTATCATTGTCCTACAAAATGGCTTTTTCTTTTAAAATCATCTCAGATTCCCAGAATGCAAATTAAATTCATAACCTTCCTGGATCTCGAGCTCCTGGATCAACACACATTCAATCCATGGTAAGCCAGTGTTCACTCAAATCAGACCACAAAGAGTTAATCTTTCCACCAACTTCCGTCCTTTTCTCCTATTGAGTATGAGTTTTGTTTAGAGTCTTCGATAAAACCAGAACTTCTGGGTATCCAACATCCCACGCCTCCAGCCCCCGGGGTGAGTAGGAAGTATTTCCACACATTCCACAAGTGAACAAATGTTATCACCTTTCTTACACCAATGCAGTGACACTAAGAACAGATGTCCTCAATTCTTCTGAACAAATGCTTTGTGGAATACCTATGTTCTGTTATTAAAAATGAACCAAAACTGAGGACAGACCCCTGCAGAGATGTCCTTGAGTTGAGATGACTGACCTCAAACAATGATAGCCATCTTCCATTCTGCTGAGTCTGACTCCACCTCATAGAAAGTTTTCCCTGACTCCCATGGACTCCAATTTTGCTGTTGCTCCCAAATGCCAAATGGTCAAATGCAGCCTTAATGTCAAGGACAGTTGCTCTTATTTCACTTCTGGAATTCTGCTCTTTCATCTTTTTTTTTAATCAAGGCAGTGATAAGGTCAGCAACTGAGTGGCCCTGGCAGATTCAAAGAATGGGTCAGTGAGGAAAATGATAAGATTGGCAATAACATTAGAGGTGGAGTTGCCTGCCAAAGCTAATGCAGAGGGAATTGAAAAATTGGCACAGTTTCTGGGATTGGAGGAAATACAGGAGGGACGAAGTCCACAGTATGGTGAGTCACTTGAGTTAGCAAAAATTCAATTAGGGTTAAAGTATCTTGAAATTGAAAAGGACATGTTTAAGCAAAACCTTCACTTGAGGGAGAGAGGGAGGAGAAAGGGAGAGCATTTAAGAAGCTGACTAGCAATTCAGGACTGAGAAAGAATAAAGAAAGAGTAAAGAAGGACAAAGACTGAAAATACCTGCTGCTTTTGGTGATACTTGGTGACTTACCAAAATCAGGTAAACAGGTTAGGACTTGATTCGCTAGAGTTTAGAGGAATGGCGGGAATGATCTTATTGCAATGTGCCAAATTCTGAGCGGCCTTGACAGACTTTATGCGGCAATCTTGATCTAAGGACCTCTTTTTCAAGAATAAGAGATGCAAAGGAATTTGTTCTCCGATGACATGAATGTTTAGAATTCTCTAGCCCGGAGAGTTGTGGAGGCTCAATCACTGAAAGTATTTAAGTGAAGGGAAGTAGATTTTTTAAATATTGGGGAATTGATGCCAATGACAAGTTGGCACAAATGTGAAGTTGAGGCCTGGGGCAGATCAGCCATGATCTTATTGAAAGGCCGGGTAGGCTTGAGTAGCTAAATGGTTATCTTTTGCTTATATGTTCTTATCGTCAATGTATCCTTCATTATCAACATTGACCAGGAACTGAACTGGACTAATCACATTGATGCAATGGCAACTAAAACAAGTTAGAAGCTAGGATTTCTGCTCTGAATAACCCATCTCTTGACTCCCTAAAGCCTGACCACCATCACAAAACACATGTCAAGAGTGTAATGGAATACTCCCCACCTGCATGGATGAGGACAACTCCAAAAATACTTAAGATGTTTGACATCATCCAAGACAAAATAGCATACTTGAAAGGTACCGCATCCATATTCATTCTGTCAAGGATGCTCACCCACTGCAGTGTGTACCATCCACAATATACCCTGCAGAAATTCACCAAGGTTCCTCAGACAAAATCTTCCAAACAAGGAGATTGTGAGGACTGCAAATGCTGGAGATCAGAGTCAAAAAGTGTGGTGCTAGAATAGCATGGCGAGTCAGGCAGCATCCAAGGAGAGAAGAGTCGATGTTTCGAGCGTAAGATCTTCATCAATTCTCCTGCTTCCAAACCCACAACCATGACCATCGAGAAGAACAAGGGCAGCAGGTACCTCGCAACACCACTGCCCGCAAATTCTATGCCAAGTGACTCACCATCTTGAGTTAGAATTATACTTCTTTTAATTCACTTATGGGACATCAGCATTGCTGGCTGGCCAGCATTTATAATTTCTCACTAGTTGCCCTTGAGAGCTGCCTTCTTGAACTACTGCAGTCCATGTGCAGTGTTACAGTGTAAACTTCACAACTTTATAAACTGTTCATAGGTTGAAAGAAGCAGCAATAACTGTCTGAATAACTATTAAGGGTCAAGAACAAACTTATACAGAAATTTAAAATAATTACACATGTCTGGGGGAAGAAGAAACCAAAGCTACCTGAACAAAACTGTTTTAACTTCTGCTTGTAAATGGTTGTCTTATGCCACATGGACACATGATTAAAGTGCAAAGAATTTAAGGAGTTAATTTCAAGACAGGTGGTCTTCAAATAGACAACTAAGGCTAAATGTAACAAGGAACAAAAGAGTTACTTCTGAAAAGGAAGAAAGCAGCAGACTCAAGGACTCAAGGCAGTAATCAATATTTGATTAATCTGAGGTAACCTTCGTTGTCCACTACACCTTCAATTTTGGCGTCATCTGCAAACTTACCAACTATACCTCCTATGTTCACTTCCAAATCATTTATATAAATGACGAAAAGTAGTGGACCCAGCACCAATCCATGTGGCACTCTACTGGTCACAGGCCTCCAGTCTGAAAAGCAACCCTCCACCACCACCCTCTGTCTTCTACCTTTGAGCCAGTGGAGGGTTGTTTTTCAGACTGGAAGCCTGTGACCAGTGGAGTGCCACAAGGATCAGTGCTGGGTCCTCTACTTTTTGTCATTTACATAAATGATTTGGATGCGAGCATAAGAGGTACAGTAAGTAAGTTTGCAGATGACACCAAAATTGGAGGTGTCGTGGACAGCGAAGAGGGTGAACTCCAATTAAAACGGGATCTTGATCAGATGGGCCAATGGGCTGAGAAGTGGCAGATGGAGTTTAATTCAGATAAATACGAGGTACTGCATTTTGGGAAAGCAAATCTTAGCAGGACTTATACACTTAATGGTAAGGTCCTAGGGAGTGTTGCTGAACAAAGAGACCTTGGAGTACAGGTTCATAGCTCCTTGAAAGTGGAGTCGCAGGTAGATAGGATAGCGAAGAAGGCGTTTGGTATGCTTTCCTTTATCGATCAGAGTATTGAGCACAGGAGTTGGGAGGTTACGTTGCGGCTGTACATGACATTGGTGAGGCCACTGTTGGAATACAGCATGCAATTCTGGTCTCCTTCCTATCAGAAAGATGTTGTGAAACTTGAAAGGGTTTAGAAAAGATTTACAGTGATGTTGCCAGGGTTGGAGGATTTGAGCTATAGGGAGAGGCTGAACAGGCTGGGGCTGTTTTCCCTGGACCGTCAGAGGCTGAGGGGTGACCTTATAGAGGTTTACAAAATTATGAGGAGCATGGATAGGGTAAATAGGCAAATAGGAAAATAGGGTGAGAGGGGAAAGATATAAAAAAGACCTACGAGGCAACGTTTTCATAGAGGGTGGTAGGTGTATGGAATGAGTTGCCAGAGGAAGTGGTGGAGGCTGGTACGATTGCAACATTTAAGAGGCACTTGGATGGGTATATGAATAAGAAAGTTTGGAGGGATATGGGCCGGATGCTGGCAGGTGGGACTAGATTGGGTTGGGATATCTGGTCGGCATGGATGGGTTGGACCGAAGGGTCTGTTTCCATGCTGTACATCTCTATGACTCTATCTAACCTTGCTCACCAGTCTCCCATGGGGAATTTTGATGAAAACCTTACTGAAGTCCATCTCGATCATGTCCAGTGCTCTACCCTCATCAATCTTCTTTGTTACTTCTTCAAAAAACTCAATAAGTTTGTGAGACATGACTTCCCACTCATAAAGGAGAAAGTGAGGTCTGCAGATGCTGGAGATCAAAGTTGAAACTTTATTGCTGGAACAGCACAGCAGGTCAGGCAGCATCCAGGGAACAGGAGATTCGACGTTTCGGGCACAGGCCCTTCTTCAGGAATGAGCAGAGAGTGTTCAGCAGGAGAAGATAAAAGGTAGGGAGGAGGGACTTGGAGGAGGGGAGTTGGAAATGTGATAGGTGGAAAGAGGTCAAGGTGAGGGTGATAGGTCAGAGTAGGATGGAGGCGGAGAGGTCAAGAAGAAGACTGCAGGTCAGGAAGGCGGTGCCGGGCTGGAGGGATCCGGCTGAGACAAGGTGGGGGGAGGGGGGATGAAGAAACTGGTGAAGTCCAAGTTCATCCCCTGCGGTTGGAGGGTTCCCAGTCGGAAGATAAGACGCTCCTCCTCCGACCGTCGGGTTGTTGTGGTTTGGCGGTGGATGAGTCCAATGACCTGCATATCCTCGGTGGAGTGGGAGGGGGAGTTAAATGCTGTGCCACAGGTTGGTTGGGTTGGTTCATCCGGGTGGCCCAGAGGTGCTCTCTGAATCGCTCCGCAAGTAGGCGGCCTGTCTCCCCAATATAGAGGAGGCCACACCGGCTGCAGCGGATGCAGTAGATGATGTGGGTGGAGGTGCAGGTGAATCTGTGGCGGATATGGAAGTTTCCCTTGGGGCCTTGGAGAGAAGTGAGGGGGGAGGTGTGGGCTCAAGTGTTGCACCTCCTGCGGTTGCAAGGGAAGGTGCCGGGAGTGGAGGTTGGGTCGGTGGGGGGTGTGGATCTGACAAGGGAGTCGCGGAGGGAGTGGTCTCTACGGAAAGCTGATAGGGGAGGGGAGGGAAATATATCCTTGGTGCTGGGGTCTGTTTGGAGGTGGCGGAAGTGACGGCGGATGATGCGCTGTACATGGAGATTGGTGGGGTGGTAGGTGAGGACCAGTGGGGTTCTGTCCTGGTGGCGGTTGGAGGGGCGGGGCTCAAGGGCGGAGGAGCGGGAAGTGGAGGAGATGCGGTGGAGGGCACCGTCGACCACGTCGGGGGGAAATTGAAGAAGGAGGCCATCTGTGTTGTACGTATTTTGAACTGGTCCTCCTGGGAGCAGATGCAGCGGAGACGAAGGAATTGGGAGAATGGGATGGCGTTTTTACAGGGGGCAGGATGGGAGGAGGTGTAGTCCAGGTAGCTGTGGGAGTCGGTTGGTTTGTAGTAGATGTCCGTGTTGATTCGGTCGCCCGAGATAGAAACAGAAAGGTCTAGGAAGGGGAGGGAGGAGTCCGAGACTGTCCAGGTGAATTTGAGGTCGGGGTGGAAGGTGTTAGTGTAGTGGATGAACTGTTCAACCTCCTCGTGGGAGCACGAGGTAGCGCCGATACAGTCATCAATGTAGCGAAGAAAAAGATGGGGGGTGGGGCCAGTGTATTTGCGGAAGATGGATTGTTCCACATACCCTACGAAGAGGCAGGCATAGCTGGGGCCCATGCGGGTGCCCATGGCTACTCCTTTTGTTTGGAGAAAGTGGGAGGATTGGAAAGAAAAGTTGTTCAGGGTGAGGACCAGTTCGGTCAGTCGAAGGAGGGTGTCGGTGGAAGGGTACTGGGTGGTACGGCGGGAAAGGAAGAAGCGGAGGGCTTTGAGTCCTTCGTGATGGGGGATGGAGGTGTACAGGGACTGGATGTCCATGGTGAAGATAAGGCATTGGGGACCGGGGAAGCGGAAATCCTGGAGGAGGTGGAGGGCGTGGGTGGTGTCACGAACGTAGGTGGGGAGTTCTTGGACTAATGGGGACAGGACCGTGTCGAGGTATGCCGAGATGAGTTCGGTTGGGCAGGAGCAGGCTGAGACGATGGGTCGTCCGGGGCAGTCAGGTTTGTGGATTTTGGGCAGGAGGTAGAAACGGGCGGTGCGGGGTTGTGGGACTATGAGGTTGGAGGCGGTGGATGGGAGGTCCCCTGAGGTGATGAGGTTATGGACGGTCTGGGAGATGATGGTTTGGTAGTGGGGGGTGGGGTCATGGTCAAGGGGACGGTAGGAGGAGGTATCTGCGAGCTGGCGTTTGGCCTCAGCGGTGTAAAGGTCAGTGCGCCAAACTACTACTGCGCCTCCCTTGTCAGCTGGTTTGATGGTGAGGTTGGGGTTGGAACGGAGGGAGTGGAGGACTGCGCGTTCCGAGGGTGAGAGGTTGGAGTGGGTGGGAGGGGTGGGGGAGTTCAGGTAGCGGTTAATATCGCGGCGGCAGTTTGCTATGAAGAGGTCGAGGGCAGGTAGGAGGCCAGCACGGGGTGTCCAGGTGGACGGGGTGTGTTGGAGGTGGGAGAAGGGGTCGTCAGAGGGTGGGCGAGAGTCTTGATTGAAGAAGAAGGCACGGAGGCGAAGGCGGCGGAAGAATTGTTCGGTGTCACTCCGTGTATTGAATTCATTGACCCGAGAATGTGTGGGAACGAAGGTGAGACCTCTGCTGAGGACTGATCTTTCATCCTCAGAGAGGGGCAAGTCTGGAGGGATGGTGAACACACGGCAGGGCTGGGAGCTAGGACCTGGTGTGGGGCTGGAGCTGGATGTGGGGGCGGGGTTAGGCCTGGGGGCGGGGACAGAGGTCGGCTTGGGGGCGGAGTTGGACATGGTGATGGAGACCGGCGGGGGGGCGGGGTTAGGCGCGGTGACGGAACTCGGCCGGGGGGGCGGAGTTAGGCGCGGTGACGGAACGCGGCGTGGGGGCGGGGTTAGGCGCGGTGACGGAACTCGGCCGGGGGGCGGAGTTAGGCCCGGTGACGGAACGTGGCGTGGGGGCGGGGTTAGGCGCGGTGACGGAACTCGGCCGGGGGGCGGAGTTAGGCGCGGTGGCGGAACGCGGCGTGGGGGCGGGGTTAGGCGCGGTGACGGAACTCGGCCGGGGGGCGGAGTTAGGCGTGGTGGCGGAACGCGGCGGGGGGGCGGGATTAGGCGTGGTGATGGAACGCGGCGGGGGGGCGGGGTTAGGCGTGGTGACGGGACGCGGCGGGGGGGCGGAGACACATGCGGCGATGTGGTCCAAACGTAGATTGCTGACGTCACTGGGGGCGGAAGTAGCTGCGGCGACCACGGAGACAGAGTTCTTCCCCATAGCCGCGGAGGTCGCCAATCTGTTGGTGATTGTCTTCATGACGATCGCAGAGCAGGTTGTCTGTGCGGCGATCCCGGAGGCGGTTGTTTGGGCCGCGATCATGAAGGTTGCGAGGTCGGTGGGGGCGGAAGTGACGTCATCGTCGGCGGCGTCTGCGGCTATTGCCGCGGGTGCTGTAGCGGCCGCGTGTGTAATGGCGCCGGACTGGTTTCGGAGGCCGATGGAAGTTTCTGGAACGGTTGAGGAATCCGGAGTTTGGGGGTAAGTGCATGAAAGTTTTTGGTACTTACTGCCTTTAATTTCCGAAATGGCTAGAAAGAACTGTTTGTTCAGTCTATGGATTCTTCTGTAAATGAAGAACAGTAGAGGTCCTTTACAGGTCTGTGAGAGAGTTGTCCTGAGCTGGGGTAGGTCGAGTTGCAGGGAATGTAGGTACCGGCGCATGGCTGCAAGCGTGGAGTGGAGGATCCGGAGGGAGGTCCGTTGCTGGAGGCTGCGGATTTGTTGCAGGTACTGGTGGTCCTGGTTGGGTCCAAATTGTGTTGTTCGGAAGGTGATCTGGAGTCCATGGGGGATCAGTCGGTTCCGTAGGCAGGTGCTGAGGAAGGAGATATGGCTGTGGTAACGAGTCTGCTTCAGAATGTGGCTGAAGAGCTTCTGTGCAGAGGAGATGACCTGGGGAGTGCAGTGAGAGAGGGACTCACTGAAATCTTTGTAGAGAGAGGCAGAGAGCTTCTTCAAGGAAGGCATCCTTGTAAGAGGATTCGCAGTAGGTTGAAATCTTCGAGGAGAAAGTGAGGTCTGCAGATGCTGGAGATCAAAGTTGAAACTTTATTGCTGGAACAGCACAGCAGGTCAGGCAGCATCCAGGGAACAGGAGATTCGACGTTTCGGGCACAGGCCCTTCTTCAGGAATGAGCAGAGAGTGTTCAGCAGGAGAAGATAAAAGGTAGGGAGGAGGGACTTGGAGGAGGGGAGTTGGAAATGTGATAGGTGGAAAGAGGTCAAGGTGAGGGTGATAGGTCGGAGTAGGATGGAGGCGGAGAGGTCAAGAAGAAGACTGCAGGTCAGGAAGGCGGTGCCGGGCTGGAGGGATCCGGCTGAGACAAGGTGGGGGGAGGGGGGATGAAGAAACTGGTGAAGTCCAAGTTCATCCCCTGCGGTTGGAGGGTTCCCAGTCGGAAGATAAGACGCTCCTCCTCCGACCGTCGGGTTATTGTGGTTTGGCGGTGGATGAGTCCAATGACCTGCATATCCTCGGTGGAGTGGGAGGGGGAGTTGAAATGCTGTGCCACAGGTTGGTTAGGTTGGTTCGTCCGGGTGGCCCAGAGGTGCTCTCTGAATCGCTCCGCAAGTGGGCGGCCTGTCTCCCCAATATAGAGGAGGCCACACCGGCTGCAGCGGATGCAGTAGATGATGTGGGTGGAGGTGCAGGTGAATCTGTGGCGGATATGGAAGTTTCCCTTGGGGCCTTGGAGAGAAGTGAGGGGGGAGGTGTGGGCGCAAGTGTTGCACCTCCTGCACTCATAAAGCCATGATGAGTAACCCTAATCAGTCCTCGCCTTTCCAAATACATATACATCCTGTCCCTCAGGATTCCCTCCAACAGCTTGCCCACCTGTCAGGCCTTTCGGTCTGTACTTCCCTGGCTTGTCCTTACCACCTTTCTGAAATAGTGGCACCACATTAGCCAACCTCCAGTCTTCCGGCACCTCACCTGTGATTATCAATGATACAAATATCTCAGCAAGAGGTCCAGCAATCACTTCCCTAGCTTCCCACAGAGTTCGAGGGTACACCCGATCAGGATTTATCCACTTTTATGCGTTTCAAGACATCCATCATCTCCTCCTCTGTTATATGAACCTTTTTTGAAGATGTCACCATCTATTTCCCCGCATTCTATATCTTCCATTTCCTTCTCCACAGGAAACACTGATGCAAAATATTCATTTAGTATCTCCCCCATCTCCTGCAGCTCCACACATTGGCTACCTTGTTGAACCCTTTGGATTCTCCTTAACCCTATTTGCCAATTTGACCACTTTTGCCCTCCTGATTTCCCTCTAAAGTATACTGTTACTGCTTTTATACTGTTCTAACGGTTCTCTCGATCTCTCCATATGCTTCCTTGTTTTTCTCAACCAAAACCAAAACCTCAAATTTTCTAGACATCCAGCATTCCCTACAGTTACCAGCCTTTCCTTTCACCATAACAGGAATATACTGTCTCTGGACTCATATTATCTCATTTCTGAAGGCTTCCCATTTTCAGCTGTCCCTTTACATGCGAACATCTGCCCCCAATCAGCTTTTTAAATTTCTTGCCTAATACCGTCAAAATTAGCCTTCCTCAAATTTAGAACTTCAACTTTTAGATCCAGTCTATCCTTTTCCATCACTATTTTAAAACTAATAGAAGTATGGTAACTGGTCCCAAAGTAGTCCCCTACTGGCACCTCAGTCACCTGCCCTGCCTTATTTTCCAAGAATAGGTCAAGTTTTCCACCTCTAGTAGGTACATCCACATATTTAATCACATAATTTTCTTGTACACACTTAACAAATTTCTCTCCATCTAAACCCATAACACTATGGCAGTCTCAGTCTATATTTGGAAAGTTAAAATCCCCTACCATAACACCCTATTATTGTTACAGATAACTGAAATCTCCTTCCAAATTTGTTTCTCAATTTCCCACTGATAATACAATCCCAATAAGATGATCATCCCTTTCTTATTTCTCAGTTCCACTCAATAACGTCTCTGGATGTATTCCCAGGAATACCCTCCCCAAGTACATCAGTAATGCTATCCCTTATCAAAAATGCCACTTCCCCTCCTCTCTTGCTTCCCTTTCTGTCATTCCTGTAGCATTTGTATCCCAGAACATTAAGCTGCCAGTTCTGTCTATCTCCAAGACACATTTCTATAGTTGCTATGATATCCCAGTCCCAATTCCAAACTATGCCCTGAGTTCATCTGCCTTCCCTGTTAGGCCTCTTGCATTGAAGTAAAGGCTGTTTAATTTATCAGTCCTATCTTGTTCTCTGCTTTGTCAATGTCTGCCCTGACTATTTGACTAAAAGTATACTGAAAGGGAAAATCAGGAGGAGGAAAAGGGGACATTAGATAGCTTTGACAAATAGGGTTAAGGAGAATCCAAAGATAATTTACAAATACATTAAGGATAACAGGGTAACTAGTGAGGCTGCCTATGTGTGGAATCACAGGAGATGGGGGAGATACTAAATGAGTATTTGCATTTATGTTTACTGTGGAGAAGGATATGGAAGACATAGAATGTGAGGAATTAAATAGCGAAATCTTGAAAAATGTTGATGTTACAGAGAAGGAGGTACTGGATGGCTTAAGACGCATAAAAGTAGATAAATCCCGAGGACCTAATCAGGTGAACCGTAGAACTCTGTGGGAAGCTAGAGAAGTGATTGCTGAGCCCCTTGCTGAGTTATTTGTATCATGGATAACCACAGGTGAAGTGCCGGAAGACCGGATGTTGGCTGAGGTGGTGCGACTGTTTAGGAAAGGTGGTAAGAAAATACCTTGGGAACTATCGACCAGTAAGCCAGTGTTGAAGGGAATCCTGAGGGACAAGTTTTACTTGTATTTGGAAGGGCACGATTAGGGATAATCAACATGGCTTAATGCATGGGATATTGTGTCTCACTAACTTGAGTGAATTTTTTGAATAAGTCAAGAAGAGGATTATTGAGGGCAGAGCAATGGACATAATCTATCTGGACTTCAGTAAGGAGTTCAACAAAGTTCCTCATGGGAGACTGGTTAACAAGGTTAGATCATATGGAATACTGGGAGGACTATCCATTTGGAGACAGAACTAGGTCAAAGGTAGAAGACAGAGGGTGGTGATGGAGGGTTGCTTTTCAGACTGGAGGTCTGTGACCAGTGGAGTGTCACAAGGATTGGTGCTGGGTCCACTACTTTTCATCATTTATATAAATGACTTGGAAGTAAGCATCGGAGGTATGGCTAGTAAGTTTGCAGATGACATCAAAATTGGTGGTGCATTGGACAACGAAGTCAGTTACCTCATAGTATAGTGGGATCTTGATCAGATGGGCCAATGAGCCAAGGAGTGGCAGATGGAGTTTAATCTAAATAAATGGGAGGTGCTGCATTTTGGAAAGGCAAATGAGGGCAAGACTTCTACACTTAATGATAAGGTCCTGGGGAGTTATGCTGAACCTTGGAGATTCATAGTTCCTTAAAAGTGGAGTTGCAGATAGATGGGTTAGTGAAAAAGATGTTTGGTATGCTTGCCTTTACTGGTCAATGCGTTGAGTACAGGAGTTGGGAGATCATGTTGCGGCTGTACAAAACGTTGGTTCAGCCACTTTTAGAATATTGTGTGCAATTCTGGTCTCCTGTTGTAGGAAGTATGTTGTGAAACGTGAAAGAGTTCAGACAAGATTTGTAAGGATATTGCTAGGGTTGGAGGATTTAGGAGGAGAAAGTGAGGACTGCAGATGCTGGAGATCAGAGCTGAAAATGTATTGCTGGAAAAGTGCAGTAGGTCAGGCAGCATCCAAGGAGCAGGAGAATCGACGTTTCGGGCATGAGCCATTCTTCAGGAATGAGGAAAGTGTGCCAAGCAGGCTAAGATAAAAGGTAGGGAGGAGGGACTGGGGGAGGGGTGTTGGAAATGCAATAGATGGAAGGAGGTCAAGGTGAGGGTGATAGGCCGGAATGGGGGTGGGGGCGGAGAGGTCAGGAAGAAGATTGCAGGTTAGGAAGGCGGTGCTGAGTTCGAGGGATTTGACTCAGACAAGGTGGGGGGAGGGGAAATGAGGAAACTGGAGAAATCTGAGTTCATCCCTTGTGGTTGGAGGGTTCCTAGGCGGAAGATGAAGCACTCTTCCTCCAACCATCGTGTTGCTATGATCTGGCAATGGAGGAGTCCAAGGACCTGCATGTCCTTGGTGGAGTGGGAGGGGGAGTTGAAGTGTTGAGCCACAGGGTGGTTGGGTTGGTTGGTCTGGGTGTCCCAGAGCTGTTCTCTGAAACGTTCCGCAAGTAGGCGGCCTGTCTCCCCCATATAGAGGAGGCCACATCGGGTGCAGCGGATGCAGTAAATAGGGTTTAAACAATAGGGAGAGGCTGAATAGGCTGAGGCTATTTTACCTGGAGTGTCGGAGGTTGAGGGGTGACCATATGGAGGTTTTTAAAATCGTGAGGGGCATGGATAGGTTAAATAAATAAGGTCTTTTCTCTTAGGTGGGGGAGTCCAAAACTAGAGGGCCTAAGTTTAAGGTCAGAGGGGAAAGATTTAAAAGGGACCTAAGAGGAAATGGTGGACGCTGATACAATTATAACATTTAAAAGGCTAGGTTGGGAGCATGAATAGGAAGGTTTTCAAGGGATAGTGGTCAAATGCTGGCAAATGGGACTAGATTTATTTCGGATATCTTGTCGGCATGGATGAGTTGGACTGAAGGATCTGTTTCCATGCTGTACATCTCTATGACTCTCATGTTTCATGTCCAGTATGAGTCCACTTCAGAACTGCAGTTGTCTACTCAGCAACTGGTCAAGTGGACCAAAGTCTATTTTTGTCTTTAAAAAACCTTACTTTTAAGCATTTTGGTTTTTCTGACTTTTATCTTAGATGGAGTGAAGGGAGAAAGATGTTTCCTGCTTACTGGTTCTGCATGATTCAATTGTTCCCACTAGTCTGGAATAATTTTCTACTCAACCAATCTGAGAACTGCCATTTGCAGTTTTTCCTGAACTCAAAAACTGAGGACTCAATAATGCAACAATCTCACGGCTGCCAAAGCAGCACTGCCTTGTGCAGCTAAAACTTTGCACCACTTGAAGTGACGATGGCTTGAGCAACAGCTTCAGGAAATTGGTGGGTTCATCCTTGCAATGGCGGAGATGCAGTAGCTTTGGTATTGGCTTCGGTGGTGGTAGCATGGTGGGTCTGTCTGAAAATCCTTGCTTTGGCAACCTCTGGGGCAGCTTTGGTGATAGCACCCCATAACCACTCCATGAAACCAGATTGCCATGGAGAGAACAAAAGATAAACTTCATCCTAACTTTGTCTTAATTATTTAGAGTCATATAGTCATAGAGATGTATAGCACAGAAACAGATGTTTTGGTTCAACTCATCTGTGCCAATCAGATATCCCAACCTAATCTAGTCCCACTTGCCAGCACCTGGCAAATATCCCTCCAAACCCTTCCTATTTATATACCCATCCAGATGCCTTTGTAACTACATACCGCTGAATTGTGGTGACTTATATACATCTTACTGAATTTTCATAGATACAAATGCTGATAAATTGTTATTCTCTTCTATTCTGGATTATAACACACTTTAGGGTTACAGCTTCAGAAAAAGATATTGTCTGTTTAGGATTAGGATGAGGAGAAAATATTTAATTCAAGTGAAGTGAAATTTACCCTTGAAATGTCAGCAACTTTTGACTGAATGTAGCAACAAGCAGCACAAGCAAAATCAATGGGAATTAGGAGGAAAAACTTTCCATTGATTAGAGTCATACATAACACAAAGGAAGATGTTAGAGGTTGTCAGAAGTGAATCATCTCAACCCAAAGCATGGATGAAGGAGTGCCTCAACATTGCCACAACTTCTTCAACTGCTTCATCAATGACCTTCCTCTAGGATAAGATAGGTGTGAAGATTTTCACTGATGAGTACACAGTGTTCATGATCCATTTGATCAGGTATTAGAGAAATGCATGTCCATAAACTGGAGTCTAAGGTTCATAAGAGAGAGAGAAAGTTACCTGGACAATTTGTTTTAAGAGAAACTCACGTACCTTAAGGTAGTTAAATCCAGATTTAGTTGACAGTCAAGGAAAGGAGGTTTTGACCCTGATTGAGGCAGGTAATAGGATCCAAAAGTTGGCAAGGATTCAAGGTTCTTCCAGCCTTCTGTGTGACAGCAAGACCTGCGGGACAGAAAAGCAAACTACCCACAGCACCATGTCTAAGGGGCCATTCAAATGAGAGGAGTAAAAGTAAAGAATTTGCAATACAGAACAGTATAGTCACAGAATACTGATTGTTCTACAAAGAACATAGAACAATACAGTGCAGAACATGCCCTTCAGCCCTTGATGTTGCACTGGCCTGTGAACTATTCTCAGCTCGTTTCCCAACACTATCCCATCATCATCCATGTGCTTATCCAAAGATTGTTTAAATCTCCCTAATGTGGCTGAGTTGACTACATTGGCAGGTAGGTCATTACCACTCTGAGTAAAGAACCTGCCTCTGAAATCTCTCTTAAATCTATCACCCCTAAATTTGTAGTTATGCCCCCTTGTTCAAGCTGACGTCATCGTTCTGTCCACCCTATCTAATCCTCTGATCATCTTGTATGTCTCTATTAAATCCCCTCTTAGCTTTCTGCTTTCCAATGAGAACAGACCCAAGTCTCTCAGCCTTTCTTCATAAGACCTTCCCTCCAGACCAGGCAACATCCTGGTAAATTTCCTCTGCACCTTTTCCAATACTTCCACATCCTTCCCGAAATATGGCGACCAGAACTGTACACAATATTCCAAGT
The DNA here is from genome assembly GCF_037043375.1 of Chiloscyllium plagiosum. Taxonomy (NCBI): domain Eukaryota; kingdom Metazoa; phylum Chordata; class Chondrichthyes; order Orectolobiformes; family Hemiscylliidae; genus Chiloscyllium; species Chiloscyllium plagiosum. Next base: position 108,703,075 of record NW_028270142.1, read on the forward strand.
GTGGCCGTACTTGCGTTTTGTACAGTTGCAGCATGATATTGCGGCTCTGGAACTCAATCCCTCTATGAATGAAACCCAACACACCGTATGCCTTCTTAACAGCACTATCAACCTGGGTGACAACTTTCAGGGATCTATGTAGCTAAAAATAATAACAAAGGATGAGTAATAGAGGATGAGAAACAGAGTAGCAGAAACAGTGTGACAGAATTAGTGGCAGATACGAATGTTAGAAACAGAGGTTGAGAAACAGTGACAGAAACAGAATGGCAGAAACAAAGGGTGAGAAACAGATTCAGAAACAGAGATTGAGAAATATACTGTCAGAAACATCGTGGCAGAAACATCGTGGCTGAAATAGAGTGGCTGAAACAGAGGATGACAAATGGGATGAGAAATAGAGTGGCAAAAACAGAATATGAGAAACAGAGGATGAGAAACAGAGTGGCTTAAACAGAGTATAAGAAACAGAGTGGCAGAAACAGAAAGTCAGAAACAAAATATGAGAAACAGAGTAGCAGAAAGAGAGTGGCAGAAACACAGTATGAGAAACAAGTTGAGAAAGTAGAGAATGAGAAACAGAGTGACAGAAATAATGTGTCAAAAACAGAGTAGCAGGAACAGAGGATGAGCAGAAGGCTGTGTTGACCAGGACATCTCTTTGGCCTGAAGAGGAACTTGGAGGAAGAATGTAATTATGGTGCCTCATGTGGGTACCAATGAGACAGGATCCCTGAGAAACAATTCCAATAGAAGAGAAAAGCTCTTCAGATGATTCCACCTTACAAAACAACACTGCAGACATGGATTCCTTCTTCCATTGCTTTGGTTTCCTGCCCACTGTGGTTAACAGGGCCCTCAAACCCCAGTCTGACCTATCACCCTCACCTTGACCTCTTTCCACCTATCACATTTCCGACACCCCTCCCCCAAGTCCCTCCTCCCTACCTTTTATCTTAGCCTGCTGGACAAACCTTCCTCATTCCTGAAGAAGGGCTTATGCCCGAAACGTCGACTCTCCTGTTCCCTGGATGCTGTCTGACCTGCTGCGCTTTTCCAGCAACACATTTTCACCTCAATTGCATCCAACCTATCACCCGAGTTCCACCGCTGCCCCTTCCCATCACTCACAACAGGGTGATCAGGTCCCCCTTGTTCTGAATTTTCATCCCACCAGCCTCGCATTCAAAGGATCATTCTCCATCATTTCAGACACGTCCAGCTGAACCTCCCACCAAAACCATCTTATGCTTTTCGCTGGGATCATTCCCTCCAGAACACCCTACTCCATTCTTCAACCATCAACACCCCCCACCTCCCTCCTCAACTTCCTGCGGCATTTTCCCATGTAATCACAGAAAGTATAACAGCTGCACCTTCACCTCCTCCCTGCTCACCATTCAAAGGCCGAAATAATCTTAGCAGGTGAAGCAGTATATCACCTGTACCTCTTCCAATCGTCTGTATTGTTTTCACTGCACCCAATGTGGCCTACTCTACATTGGAGAAAGCAAACACAGACTGGGTGACCGCTTTGGAGAACACTTGTGCTCCGAGTGTAGGCATGACCCCAAGGTTTCTGTAGCCAGTCATTTTAACACAGCGTACTGCTCACATGTCCACATTTCTGTCCTCGGCATACTGCAATGCTCAAACAAATCACAGTGAAAACTGAAGGAGCAGCATCTTTCATTTAAACTCGGCACTTTACAATCTTCTGGACTCAATATTCAATTTAACACCATTCGTTCCCTTTCTTTTAGCTTTGCTTTTTACATTCTCTATTACCATGTCCTCTCTCCCCTCCCCTCATTGCAATGGGACTGTCTCTTCTTTCCAGTCTGGCAGTTGATCATACCGTTGTTTTGCCATTCTCACATTCCGCACTATCAACATCCTTTGTCCCCCAGCACTCCAACACCACCTTCCTCTCCAATTATTGCATAAATGCTGTCCCCTCCACACTTCACTTCAGCTCTGATGAAGAGTTATTTAGACATAAAACATTAGCTTGCTCTCTCTCCGTGGATGCTGCCTGACCTGCTGTGATCTCCAGCATTTTTTTGTTTTCAGTCAAGAAAAAGCTTAGGTCAACTTCATAATTTATTGAACTGAAGAATGATCGATATTGCTTATTGATTTATAGGCAATATCATATCACCAATGTTAAAATCAAAACAACTGTGACAGACAACTTAACCCATCCTGGTGATCTGGAATTTTGATCTTCAGAATTTTGTTTACCCTGTCTATATATTTCCATCCATAAAAAACACAAAAATCTAGGCTCCCACACCAATGCAGAACAAAAGCAGTCCTGCACTACCTTTTAAATGAGTCACTAAACTGAAGTCCCATCTGCTCTCTGACTTGGACATAACATATTCCCTCGTGTTGTTTCAAAGTAGGGCAGTGGAGTTCATCTGAAGTCCCAGACAATATTTATCGTAAATCGTCATCACTAAAACAGATTATCCAGAAATTATCTGTTTGTGGGAGCTTGCTGTCATGTTGACTGCCATTTTTCCTGCATTACACCAGTGAAAACATTTTAAGTTATTTATTGGTTGTGAAATGCACTGACATATCATGAATTTATGTATAATGTGATATCAATAACTTCCTTCTTCATTTCCATGTATCCACACAATGTCCATGGTCAACAATTAAACAAATAGCGGCACCAACTGTCTTAGTGCTGGCACTTGAGAACAGTAAAAATATTTGTCAGGAAACTGGGAGAGCTTCCTGCTCTTCCTTGATTCATGGCATGGGATTTTTGTTACATCACCTGAGAGGGTGACTAGGGTTTCAATCTGACTTTTCTGTAAACCCCGCATTCTGTCAACACTGTATTGAAATGTCAGTGCCTTGTTCAAATTGTTGATTGCACAGCTAATTATGTTTTGACCACAACTGGAGTGCTGTGTACAGTTGTTGTTTCATATATATATACTTTTGGAATTATGTTGAAGGAATGGAAATCATAGCACACATTGTTTCAAAGTTTCAGAGATATGAGTTCAACTTCCACCAACTTTTCAACAAACGTGAGATGAAATGCTAATCTCACAAATAATAGTCATGAAACTACCAGAGTAGCTGTAAAAACATTCCTCATTCATTAATGCCCTTTGGAAGTGGAAATCTGCCGTAATGGGTCCAGCCTCCATTTTACTCCAAATCTACAAGAAACATTGATTCTTATCAGCCTAATGGAATTTAAATTAATACATTTGAATTATTTAATCTGAATTTAAAGCTATTGTCAGTAATGGCAACCATGACAAATACATTTTTGCAAAAATCTTTTTGGTTTCTTGACATCTTTTAGGACAATGCTTCCCACTGTGACCCTGTTACAAGGCTTGAAAATTGTCACAACCCTTCATTGAGAATTCTGAGAGTGAGAGCCTGTTAGAATCTGAGCATGGCCATTGTGATTTGGTCTGAATTCTGGGGCAGCCATCACTGTCTCAGATCTCACAACCCAAAATTTTAGCTCACAACTCTCTTTGGGAATCCCTGTTTTTGGAAAGAAAATTTGCCACCTTTACCTAGTCGAGCCGAAATATGACTTCAGACTAAAACATAGTTGATTCTTAAATGTTCTCTGAAATGGCCCAGCAAAACACTCAGTTCAAAATAAATTAGCAACACAGGACAAATGTTGGCCTTATCAGCAATGACTACATCCTATTAAAACAGTAGTCTGATCAAGCCAATCAGTTACAGGAAGCTCATGACTATATACTCAAGTGTATTCAGGAATGGGCACCAATGCCCACAGTCTAAAAATGGATAAAAAGACGTTTTTTAAAATTATAAAGTGAGAGGACAACTACATTCAAACAACTGTTCCCAGTCCTGGAGGCATTTATAAAAATAAAACATTGAGAAGATTAATAGAAATAAAATTAGAACAGATGGCAGGGGAATTTTTTTTAAACAAAGTTTGTAAGGCTAAAGGCATAGTGCAAGAGATTGTATCCTAGCAAAAACTAAGTTAACATTAATAATTGGTTAGTAAGATAGATGGTTGAAATAAAGAGAGATGTGGGGATGTCTGGGAACAGAGGAGGCATTCAGGTGAAAATTCCATTTCAAAAAATCCAGCACAGACTAAGGTGTGAACAGTAAACATACACTAAGACAATGGAACGTATCTAACAGTCCAATTAACACAGTAGTATTCAAACAGGTTCAGTGTGTACCCCATAAGAGCAAAAATTCCACTTTTATAATCAAATTTCACTTTTATAATCAAGCAACTATGATGAACACCAACACCAACAATAACTTATATTCCAAGTTATTTCACAAGACAAAGTTTGATGTCACACCTGATCAGGAAATAATAGGTCAGTAAAAGTGTTACATTTTAAGGAATGCCTGAAAAGCAAACATGGAAACAAAGAGGTTTCAGGAGAAAAGCTGGAAATATTAAAAAATAAATATCTGGGACAAGCAAGAGGTTAGAATATGAGGAGTGCAGCGATCTGAAAGGTGAAAGGCTGGTGGGTGTTGCAGAAAGGAAGGGCCATTGCTATGAAGAGATAAAAATGAACACTTGAAAATATAGACTATGCTGGACCAGAAGCTAATTTTGGCCAGTGGTGATGGGTGAGTGGGATGTGGTGTGTGTTTGGACATTGGCAGCGTATAACAAAGATAGGTGATATTACAAAGGTGGAAGCTGAACAATGAAGAGAGTTTGAAATCAGAAGCTAAGATCAAAGCAAATAGGATGTTGAGGTTGGGAATCGTCTGGTTGAGCTTGAAAGAAGTGGTGAATGGAAACTGTCATGAAGAATGGACTTTGCTAAAGATAATGGAAGAAAGAAAGTAAGACACATTATGGCTGTGGTCTTCCCTGTATTTAATTTAAAATAATTTCTGTTTAACCAATTCAAGCTGAGTAACAATTCAGAGGCAGTGAATGGGTGAGTTAAAATGCAGTACATTATAATGCTTGGGTAACTATAAAATTCCAAACAAAAGATAATCCAGGGATTGAGAGAAATATCAAAAACAAAACAATATGAAAAATAGGTGCAAAAAGAAAATAAACCTGCATATAAAATGAAGATGAATTGTAAAGTTTCAATGACTATCTTATCTTTGTGGTTATTAAGAGTTGGCCAATTAAAGGCAGATGTAATCAATATGGAAATAGATAATATAATGGCAGATTTGAAAAAATAAAGATGTCAGCCTGAGGACAGCTCCTATGGTGCAGTAGTAGTATCCGCACCCCGAGATTGAGAGATTTGGGTTCAAGTCCTACCTGCTCTTGTAGTGTGTGATTTATATCTTTGATCAGATTGATCAGAAAAATACGCTAAATGAGAAAATTATAATGGCAGGTTGCTCCAGAGATGCATAATAACATATCTCAAGCGGTTAATGAGGAAAAAGCAGTTAAATATTTTTAAAAACTATAATGGCAGATTTCTGAAATAAATATTTGTTAATTTTCATTGATGTGGAGGTGCTGATTTTGCACTGGGGTGGACAAGATGAGAAGTCACACAACGCCAGGATGTTGTCCAACAGGTTTATTTGAAATCACAATTTTTTAGAGCACTGCTCCTTCGTTTGGTGACAAAGGTGATTTCAAATTAACTGCTTTGACTATAACCTGGTGTAGTGTGACGTCTGACCTTATTTTTCACTGTTATGGAAGAAAGCAAATGACATAAAGGTAATTGAAATAAAACCAAGGATAGAAAGTCTTCAGTTAGGTTTGATTTTTTAAAAAAAAGTTATTGTATTCAACGCGGATTAAAAGAAACGGTTTGGGAATTGTGTTCTGTGGCTCTCAGTAAGTGGTCATGCCTTAAAATTTGTCTAACCTTGTTGCCTTTCCTTGATGATATTCACAATCAAACTTTGCTGCTCCACCATCTGAGAACTTCTTCATTGCTTTTGTGCTTCCTTTAATTGACCTTCTCCATTTTTCTCCATATTAGACAGTTTCCAGGCTTTGAATTTTAGGCACATGCAACAAGAGATATAAAATTGGTAATTATTTTCTACTAAATTCTTACATTGAGCAATACTTTGCTTGGCAAATGCAATAAAAGTCATTGGTATTCTAGCTCAGGTTAACTTCTGGCAGTAATCTTCTGACAATATTCTTACCATATAGTTAAACTGTGATACCTATTCCAGCTACTGACCACTATCTTGACCTCTGCTTTCCCACCATTTCATCCAGCCTTAATAAGATTCCTCATTTATTGTCAGTTTTCATCACTTCATTCATTCGATCCATCACTATCTGTGGGTGCTCTGTTGTGGCAGCCACTTGGGTTTTGTCTTCTACTTTAAGCCAAGTCCGATCAATCAGAAAGTCAAAATACTGCAAACGAGGAATTCTGAAAAATAAATTTAAAATGTTGGAAATGCGCAACAGGTCATGCAACATTTATGGAAAGTCAATAGTTCGGGTCTGTGACTTCTCATCTGAAACTGTTATAAAACAATTTAGAAAGTAAATAGGACTGTGGGATTAGAATGGGGTAAAATATCAAACATGTTAAACATTCATTGCTTTCAGGACTGATACACAGCAGTAGCAGTGTGTAACATCTCAATGATCCAGTGCAGCAACTCACTATGGCTCATTGGACAGCACTTGCCACACCCACAACCTCTGTCACCCAGACCAGCAAGGGTAGGAGCTGCATGGGAAGACCATTACTTTAAAATTAAGTCACACCACCCTAACCTGAATGTTGCTGTTCCTTCACTGTCACTGGGTCTTCCTAATAGCAGTTTCTTCCTAATAGCACTGTGGATGGATTTACACCAACAGATAGAAATTATTTGAGAAGGCAGCTACCATCTTGTCCTCAGGCAATGATGATAGTTTAGCCAGCAATGCTCACATTTTATGAAAGAATATATTTTTCAAAAAAATCCCACTTTTCTAAAATGACAGACGTTGATCCTCACGTGAACTTATTTGGTGTTCACACAATGAACTGTGCACAATTTAATTCAAGAGGATTTCTTCTTCCCTCCCAGACTCTTTGTATGACACTTCTAGTCCTTCTATATCCCTTGTGTTGACAATTTTGTTTTCAATGTTATTAGTTATGTTCTATGAGGATTTATTGATCTGTATAAATTGTAACTCTCCAACCCTAAAACGTTGAGCACCACACTGGGCCAGCTCCGATAATGGCAACGAGCAGAGCAGTAAAGAAGAAAAACTACAATTCCCAGCAACCTCCGCATGATTTCCTTTCACTGTCACCCTACCAATGGATGTGACATCAGAAGAGCGGATTCGATTGACAGGGAAACGAACCAATAGAGACACAGAGAAATGAAGCGACGACTGTATTGACCAATGGCCGGTGAGGGTGGTGGAGGGGATGGCCGGAATATCCGGCACTGGTAACCCAGGGTCTGCAGTCTCGCAGTTGGTCTGATAATTCGTGGAATAATAAAAATATCAAAAACCTAACGGAGTAATTGACTAAAGAGCTTTTTAGAATGACGCATTTAGATACTTTGTGCTCGTTGAGTGGTCTTTGTTGCTTACATAGGAAAGCGAGAAGGAGGAAATTCACTCGAGGTGAGTGCATACTGTAGTTGGATCTATCTATTCGCGAAACAGTATTTGATAGAAATTAAAATGTCACACTTTTAATTTACTTGTTAGGGTATGAGCGTACTAATTTTTCTTCGGAATCGTTGTTGCAATTACGAGTCCAAAGAGTGGTTGGCAAGGTGTTTTTTTTTGTGTAAGGACTTCGCCAGTAACTGTGACAATTTCCTCGTCCCACCTCCGAAAGACATTCTGGCACAGGCTTTGACTTGTTACATCTCCGCTTCTCGCTGCTCCAAGGGTCGTCATTTGTTCCGTAGGAAGCAATTGAATTTTATGTTTAGTTATCTTTCTGTTTTAATGTTTGAAAGGGTGGGCTAGAAGTGTCGGAAATGCGGTGGAGCTCAGCTGATGTCACTTGAGCTAGATAGTGTGAGGGAAATGGAAACTTACTTGCTTCTGGGGATAGATTTTGTTTTATTTTCAGTTTGATAACTTGTCAACTTTGTGTGTCGGTTGAGGCTCGGCATCGCTGCTGTCTTCTGAATCAGAAGGTTGTTCAGTCACGTCCCGCTACAGAAACTTGAATACACCGTTCAACCTGGTATTTGACTGAGGCTGGTTTAAGCCACGGGGTTGAAGTGAACTTTGTCATGTTATTTGTTGAACAGGAGAGAAATTATCCTCCTGTCGAGCTAAGATTTAACTTGAGTGAATGCCCCAGAAACTCTTTGCAACGGAGCTTTGTGGGATTCAAGTGGGAAACGACTGTATTGTACAAGTAATTAATTGGCAAAGTGCCTTGGACATGAATTGAGTTGTGAAAGGTGCTATAATAAAACCAAGTTATTTGAACTGATTTAATCAACCAGAAAGTCTGACCAAATTGTGGGATTAAAGCCATAAGGTTAAATTTAAGGTTGGAAAGAGCCGAGAACAATTTTTTTTCTCTCTATCACTCGTCAGTTTTTTGCCCCTCCTTTTTTCTCTCTCCTTTTCTTTCGTTTTCAATTTTCCTTCTCTTTTTATGTCTCCCTTTTATCTCTCCTTTCCCCCCCCCCCCCCCCCGATTTGAACCTGCTTATGGGATATCATTTGGAAGTCATGCTGTTTCAGTGATATTGTTGTTGTCCTCTGGTGGATCTTCTCGTAGGAAAGATACTGTTGAACTAACTGTGAGCTATTGGGCATCCTGTATTTCGTCCATTACCACCAGAGTACTACAGGTATTTAATTCATGGGCAAGGATGATAGTCATTCAAATGCCCCATGTTAAATGATATTTGAGAGGTTTCTTGCAACTTCACCCCTCCAACTCGACAGTGAGCTTTCCGTTCAAGTTTTAAAATTGAACATCATAAGTAAATGTCAAGGCACTGAGAAGATAAACTGCTCATTGGGGAGTGCCCAGTCTCCACCTGGTTTTGTGGCTACCTTGTTACTATGACCAATTGAGTTTGGTCAGCAATCGTAAAACACAGTAATGGTGATGCTGTTGACAACTGCAGAATGAATGACTGGCCTTTTGAGAACAGTGATCATCTGCAAGCATCTCTGAATCTAAACAACCAAAGATGAACGTTGACCAGATCATGGGTCATCATGCCACCATTTGGCATAGACCACTTGGGCCAGTAATTATTGCTCTCACAAGGTACCTCCTGACAACCGTTCAAAAAAAGTCAAATAATATTCAGAAAGCCAACAGGAACAATAAAAATAAAACTTTAAGGAGAATAAAAAAGTAAAACATTTTTGGAGGTAGAAGTGTGATGGGAATACCTCTGAAGAGTCATCTAGACTCAAAACATTAGCTTGCTTTCTCTCCATGACCCGCTGTGATTTCAGCATTTTTTGATTTCAGTACAGGAATAGAACCAATACAGGATAGATTTATGAATAGGGACATGACAAAATTAGTTTTAGCTTTTCGTATTCTTGGGAAATTAGGTGTATTCAAAAATTAAGGATTTATTGAGTAAACCAATCCAGCTTGGAGGATCAGGTTCCTGGTCTGATGGGGTGGATCTGTACTTTTAAAGAATTGGGAGTTGGCAGAAAATTGATGATGCATACAGTGGAACTCCAATACACTACAAACACACTGAAAGTACAGACTCCTGTGGCTTCCAATGTTTCCTCTGATGCAAACTACACTATTCTTTTGCTCTTGTATCAGCTCATTTCTGTGTTTCACTTATAGCACTTTAATTTTTGGACCCTGACAACAGCATTGTAATGTCGATTGCCTGCATTTTTTGATGGGTGGCAGAAGGTCCATTGTCACATGACTACAAGGTAATGTCTCATCACCATTTAAATATAGGGATTTACTCCAGAGAATAATCAGGTCAGACAGTTTCACATTGGTTTTGGGGAAAAATAATGGACCCCTTGTATTGTACCTGCTACTAGATTGAGTTAATATCTCCCCATGTGCTGCCACCATCATCCTCAGTGTGGAGATGTACAAGTCCTGCTTCAACCTGTTGGAGAGGAAACCCATTTCATGGTCTAAATTCATTGATTGCATGTCAGCAACTGGTTATAGATTAGGTTGCTTTGATGGATACTGTTGGCAAGAATGAGGAGGACCGAGACATTGAGTTTGTCTTCTCCAGGATCATGAACTTGTAGAACAGTTTATATGACATCATAGTGAGTGGCAGTGCTCAGTATTAACCCTATCGGTTATGAGCACTTGAAAGAATAAAACTACATCTTAAAGAAAAATATGAAAATGAACAGTCAGCATGGATTTGAACACAGAAAATCTTAATTGACGAAACTTTACTGATTTTTTTTTTTGTCCCTGAAGAAGAGCTTCTTCCCCATTGTTATCAGACTTTTGAATGGATCTCTGTGTCTGTAATATTGTGACAATACTGTGGCTTTAAGAGGTGCATTTTGTCCTGTTTCACTTTATGAAGTGAGGTTTGGACAGAGGTCCCAAATGGTCTGTTTCACACCAATAAAGTAAACAGCTTGTGAGGCCTTGGGATTTTATTTTTAAAGTTAGAACTTCAACCCCACTTGAATGAGTGTGGTCAAGCTCCTACAGAACCAGGACTTTTAGTTTAGTTTTCAGTAGCTGTTGGGATTGTGAAAGCTAATGCATCTTTCTTTGTCACTCTTTCCTCCAGCTAAAAGCTTGGGTTCTCTTCCTGCTGCTGGAATTCCATGTGAGGCCATCTATTTTACAGACTTTGCTTCTGACAAGGGTGTTTATGGAATGTTGCTATATTGGAATAGTTAATGAGTGGTTTATTATTTGAACTATTTCTCAAGTACTAGATATGATTCTGGTCACGATGTTGTATGGAGGACACAGGCATTAAAGAGGATGCAGGGAAGCTTTACAAAGGTGATACCAGAATAAATTGGGTATGCATATTTGAATGGCTCGATTCAGTCTATTTATTTGTGGAAAACGAAGACTCAGTTGATGTGATGTAAGTCTTTAAAATTGTGGAAGGTTATGATTATATGGACACGAGAATATTTTCATAAATGGGAAAGAGCATAACTAGACACTGTCAATACAAGACATATCAAAACATCCAACAGGAAAGTCAGAAACTGTCTTTCCCCAAAGCTGCAGGAAGAATGTGGAACTTATTAGTGCAGGGAATGGTTGAGGCAAATTTAATTGATGTTTGAAAAGGAATTTAGACATGCATATAATGAAGGGAATAAAGCATTGAGATTTCAGTTCAGCATGAACTGACTAATTGAAAGGCTTATTTCTTTTCTGCACATCCGATACAAGATATGTTCACCTCGTGGCACAAGAGTGCAAACATTTTGTCTGAGTAAAGTCGTTCAAATATTTTAGTGTCTTATTAGGTCACCCTGCCAGCCGTTTGTAGGATAAGTTCAACATCCCCTCAGTTTTTGTCATTTTTTTTGTTCCTCATTAATTCCTGTTCTTCATTTTTTTTGATAAGATGGAGACCAAAACTACGCACAGTACTTCTAAGTGCGATCTGATTTTTTTTTGTAACTTTCAATTAACTCTTAAATTCTAACAGCTGCAGACAGATCAGATGTTGAAGTTGTTGAACTCAAATGGCTGTGAAGTGTGTGAGAAAAAAGTAAGATACTGTTCTTCCAGGTTGTGTGGACTTGGTAGGACATTGCGGCAGACCGAGAACAGAAATATGAGCATGAGTATGATGGTGCTTTGAAATAGCAAACAACCTGAAGGTCAGGTTTGTGCTTGCTGACTGAGCTGAGGTTACCCAGTCCAGGTTTGGTCTTCCCAATGCAGAGTGAATGGAGTGTCATTTAGGGAGGTGCAAAATTTATTGAAAGAAAAATGAAACCAGGTGATGAGATTGAAAGAAGTAGAGGTAAATCTGTGGCCTGGACAGTGAAGTAGAGGGTAAAATGACAAAAGTTTTCCCACCTCCAATTCCATGTATCAGTGCTATGGCAGAAGGATAAAGTATTGTGTGATAGAGGAGTGAACTGGAGTGTCACAAAGGGAACAATCCCTTCAGAATACTGACAGGGAAATATGTCTTCTGGTAGTCTCATGCTGGAATATTGGAAATGGCAGGGGATGATTCTTTGAATGTAAAAGCTGCTGTGGAAAGTGAGGGCAATATTTACATTTGTGTGAGGGGCAAAGGGGAGGGCAGAAGTGTGAGCAATGATATCTGGTAATCCCAGTTTAAATTTATGCCTGACTGGACAATGAATGAAAGCATCATCAACCTCCCCTCCTATTTACATGTTTCCTCCAATGGAGGAGCAGCCTTCCTGCTTATTGCAAAATATAACTAGTGTGTGTAGGGTTGTACCTCTGTTTACCTTTTATTATTGGGGTAGTCTGGGATAGCATGCTGCCTTGTTTATTCCAGGAGTTATCATATTTTAAGTTTATAAAATAAATATGCAAAATCCCTGAACTTTCTGGTTTTCAACACAGGTTGATAGGAAGCATAGCAGGTTTCTGTACTTCAAAAGAACCACTATTTATTGCACACAATTAGCTGCAGGTAAACAAGTGAATGCTCCAAATTTAAAACTCTGCACCCCTTATAACTATTCCTTATATTGTACATAGACAAATATGAAAAGGGAAATAAAAGAAACATCTAGCCAGCGGGAAAATGAAAACAATTCTGTTTGTTCCTTTTGGATTGGTTTGCAATGAAATTCAAAGATTTCTCTTCAGCCTTCCTTTTCTGAATGTTTCTACTCATTTGAAAGCAGCACAAGGTGGCTGGTTCACTTGCAGAAAATCCATGACTTATCCAATTAAAACTCACAACTTGCAGCATCTGCTGAAGGAAAGATGAGCTGGTTTTCTCCAAATGTAAAATTGGTTACTGTGGAGAAGTGAGACAAAGTTTCCATTCTGCTCTGAATATATCACACTTGCCTCCTTAAAGCCTGTCTGCCATTCACAAAGCACAAGTTAGGAATGTGATGGAATACTATCCAGTTGTTGGATGGTAGCAGCACCAACAATACAAGAAGCAGGGCGCCATTGAGGTACCAAGCAGCCAGGTTGATTCGCACTCCAACTCCAACTTTGAACACCAACTCAATTGCAGCATGATGTGCCATCTATAAAACGCACTGGAGTAACTCATTGACGCTCCTTCAACAGCATTTCCCAAACCCATGACTTTAACCATCGAGAAGGATAAGGGCAGCAAGCACTTTGAAACACCACCTGCAAGCTCCCCTCCAAGTTGGAGGGCAACTGATTCAATACAGTAACTTAATATCTCCAATATGTATCTATTGTGTGAAACTGATGTTTCAATTATTTCATGAGGTGGGACTGTTTATTATGGGAAACTGGGGGAGAGTTTGTTTATTTTTGAAGTATCATAATGCTGACTTGGGTAGTAGTTTACTTTTCTCTGCATTTTGAGCAAGCCCCTCAAAAAAGGATGAGTGGCTGCAGCCTCAAACTGATTGGAAGACTCTTTTTAATTCTTTTTCACATGAGAAAGCAGTTTGACTAATTATCCATCCCTCAAGTAGCACCAAAACAAAGGAAAACTAAATATATCAATATTGTTTTTGGGGAATGGTGGGTGATTCATTTCAGAAGCTGATGTGCCCACTGTTCATAAAAAGTTCAAGTGTACCAGTGGAAAAAATATGCTCCTCACCAGGGCCTGCTGGGTGCAGATGGAATCGCAGATAAGAGGCAGGCCTTCTGCCAAGATATGTTGTTGCCACCTTGGCCAGGCTTAGGACCAGAGCGATCATGAGATGAGGTCTTGTAATTTGCCAGGCTCCCTGCCCCCAGAGAGCCAGATCTCAGGAGCAAGGGACTGAGATTCAGCCAAAATTTGAGGCAAGGCTCTTTGAAAGAATGAAAAGGGGTTGCAATCTAGTGTAACTTAGTGCTTTTTCTTTGGTTTAATTGGTTTGGGTTCTTAAAAGCCCAATTCTGCTCAAATTAATAAGTCTTTCATGAAAGAATAAATCAAAAGAAAACTTAGTGACCGTAAAATGGGAGCAGAAGTTGACCATTCAGCCCATTGAGTCTGATCTATCATCCACATAGATGATGGCTGATCTGATAATCCACAACTTCACTTTCTTTCCTTTTTCCCTGTACCATTGATTTCCTTCCTGATTTAAAAATCTGAATATCTCATCCTTAAATATACTTAATAACCCAGTCTTAACAACCTTCTGAGATGAAGAATTCCGCACTCACTACCTTTTGAGAGAAGAAATTTTTATTCGTCTCTATCTTAAATATGTGACCTCTGACTGAGATTGTGCCTCTCTGGTTCTGGACTATCTCCATAAGGTGCATCAACCTTTCTGCATGAAACAATAAATCAAAGTACAATCTTGGGGACAAGGATGTGCTCCAAACCTTGAAGTGGTGTTGGTCAAAGGTCTCGAGCAGGTGGTTTCACCATTACTGAATTCCCCTCCTATCAACATCCCTGGGGGGGTTATCATTGATGAGAAACTCAACTGGACTCGTCACATTAAACACTGGCCACAACAGCAGGTCAGAGACTGGGAACACTGCAGTGAGTAATTCACCTTCTGACTCCCCAGAGGCTGTCCACTATCTACAAGGCACAAGTCAGGAGTGTGATGGAATACTCCCCGCTTGTCTTGATGGATGCAGCTTTAACAATGCTCGAGAAGCTTGACACCATCCAGGACAAAGCAGCCAGCATGATTGACACTGCATTCACTCCCTCCATCACTGCTCTGTCACAGCAGTGTGTACTATCTGCAAACTGCACTGCAGAAATTCACCGAAGATCCTCATAGCACTTTACCAACCCACAATCATTTCTATCTAAAAGAACAAGGGCATTTGATATATGGGAACACCCACGACCTTCAAGTACCCCTCCACGCCACTCACCATCTTGACTTGGAAATATTTTGCTGTTCCTTCACTGTCACTGGCTCAAACTCCTGAAATTCCCTCCTTCATGACATTGTGGGTCAACCTACAGCAGGTGGACTGCAGTAGTTCAAGAATGCAGCTCACAACTTTGTCTGAAGGGGCACATAGGGATGGGCAATAAATGCTGACCAGCCAGCAGTGCTCTCATCCCACAAATGAGTTTTTTAAAACAATAAGTACAATGGAAGAGATACAGTAAATGTCATCTTAAATGGATATGGTGTTAGGATGACATTTGGTGCTTTTCCGAAGCATCCAGTGAACTGAATCCAGTTTGGTTTTCTGTTGCTTGTGAGAGAATACTTTTTCTGGCATTTAAAGCTCTGCTTTTTCTTCAGTCTTTTAGGGCACATGGTTATTCTTCCCAGGCCCATATTTGCTTTCTTTTTCTAATTGCCCTTAAACTGAGTAGCCCAACAAGCCATCTCAGAAGGAAGTTACAGGTCAACCATATTGCTATAGACCATGGTAGTAAAGGAGGCCGAACTTACTTCCCAAAAAAGACGGAAGTGATTCAGATGGTTTTTTTTTGAACAGTACATTGTAGTTATTGTGAACTCTAATTTTTTTTAATTCTAGGTTTATTTTGTGAATTTTATTTACGCTAGATGTCATGGGGTTTACATGACCCCAGAGCTGGGCCACAGGAATTCTCGGCTACTGACACTACAACTCTGCTACCATCTGTGGCACCATCTTGCATTTGAGAACTTTTGCATAATTTAGTGGTCTGTATCCCATTGGTTTTTAAACAATGTGTTGATGAAGGGCTTTTTGAGCAATGAAGACCTTCCCTCTGATGTGAAGGACCAACAGAGCAGGGTCCTGTGCTCAGAACCGGCAAGTTCCTATTCCTGTTGTTGGTTGTATTTTAGCTGACAGTTCAAAATTGATATTAGGTTCATAATGTACAATACAGTCCAACTATCTCGCTGACATTTGCAACTGGATTCGTCAAAAAGATTACCTAATCAAGTGAGTGATGCATCTTGGTCCACAAAGTTAACATTTGGAGCTGATTTTTCTCATGTTTTGTGTAGCAATTGCAATGTTTTCTGTGTTCTCAATTTTTTTTGTATATTTTCTCATTCCTCTTCCTCTTCCTCTTCCTACTGCCCTCCCTTCCTCTCCTCCCCATTTTTGCTTTCCTCAGAAATACCAGGGTGAATTCCAGTGGCCCAGCTCTGCGGTCATGTATTCCCCATGACTGTCCAGATTGTGATGTGGCATTCCAGCTTGTCATTCATCAGCTTGGATGTGTTCAAATGAATTTTGGAAGTGGATGATAGCATGACAACAGGTGAGCTATTGCTGCAAGGCAGTTTGTGAGCTGTCGTCTCCGTATTGTCCTTTTTGTGGTGAAAGACTCATACTTGCAAGCCAGTTCTCAATTGTAAATCAATAAAGAATTGTTATTTTTACTCCTTATGAATGTGGATGCCAATTGTAGGTTGAGAGCAAACTTAAATACCTCCTAGGATTTTCGTAATATAGCTGGTGAAATTGTCTTGCCATGCAATGAAGTGCACTTTGGAGTTTTATAACCTTTGTGTTCAAATTGGAGCAACAGGGAAGCATTTTTTGTCTGACAGTTTTCATGTTTATGTAACGTGTGTTACCCAATATTGGAATGTACTGACTGTTTTCAAATTTGGCCATGCATGTAAGTTTGTT
The DNA here is from genome assembly GCF_037043375.1 of Chiloscyllium plagiosum. NCBI lineage: Eukaryota > Metazoa > Chordata > Chondrichthyes > Orectolobiformes > Hemiscylliidae > Chiloscyllium > Chiloscyllium plagiosum. The sequence continues at coordinate 108,719,721 of NW_028270142.1, forward strand.
CGCTGAGCTGGAAGGTTCAATTTCAGACGTTTCATCACCATACTAGGTAACATCTTCGGTGAGCCTCTGTGTGAAGCACTGCTGGCAAGTCCCGCTTCCTATTTGTGTTTAGGTTTTTTTGGGTTGGTGATGTAATTTCCTGTCGTGACACCATTTCCTATGGTGATGTCTTTTCCTGTTCTTTTTCTCAGGCTGTGGTAAATGGGATTCAAGTCCGTGTTAGTTGTTAGAGTTTCGGTTGGACTGCTATGCTTCTAAGAATTCGTGCACATGTCTCTGCTTGGCTCGTCCTAGGATGGATGTGTTGCCCCAGTTAAAGTGGTGTCCTTCCTCATCCGTATGTAAGAATACTAGTGAGAGTGGGTCACGTCTTTTTGTGGCTAGTTCATGTTAATGTATTCTGGTGGCTAGATTTCTGCCTGTTTGTCCAATATACTGTTTGTTACAGTTTTCGGTAGATTGGATGAGCGGCTTCATGTTCCAAAAACTACTGATTGAGCTGGCTAACTCCAAAAGGACAAAGCTGGTAGTTTGCTTCTGCAGCAAGTGATGAGGTGATCGAACAAGAGAGGAAAACTTACTGTCTTGATCCTCGCCAGTCTGTCTTTTAAAGATCCATCTGTTCATGGAGAGACCACTCAATAGTCCTTGTTTTGATCAAGTCCTCAGGATATCCTCCACTGTTTTGTATGGCACTACAACCATGCATAGATGGAGCAACTCAACTGGCCATCCATGATCAACCCGTGCCACAAGCACCAGAATTTTATTCGACCACAATCTTGAACAATATGGCCTATCTTACCACTATTACCAAGCCAGGAGATCAACCTTGCTTCAAACCCACACAGAGAGCAATACCAAGCATATTTGAAAACCAAGGTGTCAACCTGGTGAAGCTGAAACACCAGCCTACCATCCATTGGAATCAGCATAAAAAGCAAGTGGTTGAGCGAAGTGATTCCCACAGCAATGGATCAACAGTTGTACTACATCTAATTGATTAATGACCCCCCAACATCCACATCTCCCTGTGCAATGAGGTGGCTCCACAAATATTCCATGCTATGTGCTATGCTTCCCATCAAAAGACAAAGCTGAATACTTGGCAAACAACTCCAGTCAGAAGTGTTTAATTGACAATCAGCATCTCTGCCTCTTCCTGAGGTTCCCATCGTGAAAAATGTCAGTCTTCAACCAATTCAGTTTGTTCTGTATGCTATCAAGAAGTGGTTGAAAGCACTTGATACTGCAAACGCTATGGTCCTGACAACTTTCCAGCAATACTACTGAAGACTTTCACTTCAGCACTTGTCTCACCAAGGTTTCCATTACAGCTGACTTTGGCACCTACCCAACAAGGTGCAAAACCGGTGACAGTCATACCTAGTAAATTGGAATATGTTTGTGGCTCTTGAGGTCAATCATCTCAGCCCAAACTGAATATCTTGAGTTCTTCACCAATGATGGTCCCTGCATTATTTCGTCAGAAGTGGAATGTCTGTGGAATGTGATCAGCAATGTTCACAACTTCACGGATACTGAAGTCGCCTGTGTCCAAATGCAGCATCACCTGGACAAGATCCAGGCTTAGGCTGACAAGAGACGGGTTAAATTGCCTGGCATGTGTAACACCAATGACCATCTCCCCCAGAGAGAATCATAACTATCACTCAGTGGCATTCCCAGTGCTGAATCCTCCACAATCAACTACTGGGCGTAACTGTTCACCAGAAACAACTAGATTTACCATATCAATACAGTGGCTGCAAGAGTAGGTCAGAGGCTCGAAGTCCTGCAAGTAACTGTTCTTGACTCCCCAAAGCCTGTCCACCATCTATAAGGCACAAATCAGATGTGTGATGGAAAACTCACCACTTGCATGATTGAGTACAGCTTCAACAACATTCAAAGCTTCACCCCATCCATTACCTTCAACACACACACACACACACACACACACACACACACCCTTCACCGCTGACACCGATAGCAGCTCTATTTACCATGTACTGCAATAACTCAGCAAGATTGGTTTGACTGCATATTGCAAATCCAGCATCTCAGCAATCTAGAATGACAAGGCAGTAGATGTATCAGAATGTGACCATGTGCAAGCCACTCACTGTCCAGATTATGTACATGACCTGTACATGCCTTTTAGATATGTTATCCTCCTTCACTGATGTTGGATCAAAATGCTGGAATTCAGTCGTAACAATGCAGCAGATGTACCTCAAATAGTCACCAGTGATTTGAGAAGGCAACTAACTATCGCGTTATTGAGGGCAGTTAGTGATGGGCATTTCATTTTTCCATTTGCCATGACACCAACCCCTGGTTGTACCGAAAATCTATTCAGTCTAATATTTTACATGAGATGTCAATTTAATGTGGTGAGGAGCTCAGCCATGCCACAATTTGATTATTAGACAACTCTCTGAACTTGAAACTTGGACAAAATCTGGACAAAAGTTATCCTTGTTCAGCTAATCTCAAATCAGTTCTGCTCCTTGCATTTCCTAATCAGAGATGTTATTGCACAGCTGTGGAGTAGACTTATCTGTTTGAGAATTCAATTTCCTTAACTGTAAATGTTCAGCAATTATCAATCTTTTGTATTGTAATAATAACCAACTTATGGTTTTTGGGAAAAGAAATTAGTATGCTTGACCCATACACCTACATTTGACTTCAGTCCTACATCAGCTGTGTTAAATTAGACAATAAATCTAGCCTTGCTAGTGACATCCACACCTTGAGAGAGAACAGCATCACAACGAAGCATGAACTGGATTTTTTTTTTAGCCTTTTATCCCCAAAGTCAGTAGTGTTTCTTAAGTTCAGACAACCTATCATATAATCGTTGTGAAAACAAGAAATGCTGGGGATCACTGGGTCAGGCGGCATCCATAGAGAGAGTAAGCTAACCTTTTGAGTCTTGCAGACTCGTGATCAGAACTTTGAGATCCTTGCTGAATGAATTTCATGCCCCTTTGTGACTGGAGATGGAGGCAGAAATGCAGTGTTTATTTAGCCACTGGGTGGCGCAGCAGATTAATCGTTCTTAGTGCACTCTCCTTGGATTAAGAAAGAAGTCAGTTCAAGTCCCTTTGACGACAACGCTCTTCAAGATAGACACCAGTGCAGTATTGAGGCAGTGGTGTTCTGTCGAAAATGAACAACGGCATTTTACGCATTAAATTGAAGCCTTGTCGATACTTGATTGAACACGCTTTACTTTATTGTTCAGTGCATTGAATATAGGAGCTGGGATGTCATATTGCAGCTGTACAAGACATTGGTGAGACCACTTTATAGTTCTGGTTACCCTTCTATCGGAAGGTTGTTGTGAGACTTGAAAGGGTTAAGGAAAAATCTACAAGGATGTTGCTAGGGGTTGGAGAGTTTGAGTTATAGGGAAAGACTAAATATGCTGGGGCTTTTTTCCTTGGAGCATCAGAGGCTGAGGGGTGAACTGAAAGAGCTGTATAAAATCACCAGGGGCAGGGATATGGTGATTCGCCAGGATCTTTTCCCCGGGGTGGTGAGTCCAGAACTAAGGGCATAGGTTTCAGGTGAGAGGGGAAAGATTTAAAAGGGACCAAAGGGGCAACTTTTTGATACAGAGGATGGTGTGTGTATGGAATGAGCTGCCAGGGAAAGGGTGGAGGCTGGTACAATTACAACATTTAAAAGGCATCTGCTTGGGTGAATGAATTAGGAGGGTTCAGAGGGATATGGGCCTTATGCTGGCAAATGGGACTTTTGTCAGGTTGGGATGTCTGGTCAGCGCAGACGAGTTAGGTTGAATGGTCTGTTTCTGTGCTATATGACTCTGTGACTACATCGCAAATTTAACAGTTTATGTTCAATTATTAAAAGTTGCTATTTGCTTCTGAAGCAAACTGAGACCAACCTACTACATAAGATATTATGACGGATGACCAAAAGCTGGGATAGTTGGTAGTTTCACAATTAGAAAACAGAAGTGGAGGGGCTGGAGTTGATGATGGATTGACCATGTTTCAAAATTATTTGTGTCATGGGGGAGCTGGTAAGCAGTTGGTTGATCATTTTGTTCCTGTTCCTTCTTGAAACTTGTCATTTATTAGTTAATATTGTAAATAAAAGCAGGCAGGCTAACTTGGCTGTCTGCAATGCTTATTCTGTGAAATGTGAGGAGTTCTGGATTCCTTGTGTGGCCAAGATGACTCTGTGCAGAAAGTGTCATCAGCTGCAAAAACTTGAGATTCTGAACTCTTACTGGAATAATTCTGGTCCATCTATAAAGCTGAGAGCTGCACAGCTAGTCAGGAGATGGACACACAAAGCCTGATCACAAGGCAAGTGGAGTCAGAGCCTGAGATCTGTGACTTGCTAACTGGTTTTCAATTTCTAAAACTGGTGTGGGCAATGATTCATCAGTGCCATCGGCAAGAGCCAATTTTGTGTCCGCATGAGTGGCCCAGTTGTGCTGGTTGGGAGGGGTGAATCTCGGGTAAAAAGAACAGAAGGGAAATAGTATGGGTGGATGCGTTTTGGGGGCTTGAGGTGAGGGGCTTGAGGTATCCCTGTGGAATACTGCGGGTCACAGGCCTCCAGTCCGAAAAGCAATCTTCTGCCACCACCCCCTCTCTCCTACTGTCAAACCAATTTTGTATTCAATTGGTAAACTCTCCCTGAATCTCATGTGATCTAACTTTACTAATTAGTCTATGATGTGGGAACCTTGTCAAAGGTTTCACTGAAGTCCACGGACACAGTCATTTCCCATGCACACAGTCATACTGATAATCTCTAATCAGTGTTTGCCTCTGTATGGGTGGCCTTGTAAATTAATCACAAAAATGTCAGCCGGCAGGTACATGAAGTCATGTGCAAGGCAAACAAAACGTTGGCCTTGTTTGGCGAGTTACAACATTAACAAGGGAAATCTTGTTACAAGTTTACAGGGTAATTGTTTGGACCAGACCGAGATGACTTTTCCTCCCCTTTCATGAAGGACGTATAAAACTAAATTGGAAGCAATTCACGGAAGATCCTATCGGCTGATTCTTGGGATAAAGGAGTTTTGTTAGACCTTTTTAGATGTCAGATAAGTAGGCTGTTCAGCCCATAGCGTTTGCTCTACCATTCAATGAGATAACAGCTGATCTGATAATCATCATCACCACTTGAATGTCTTTCTACAAAATGCTTGATTCACTTTCTGTTTAAAAATCTGTCGATCCTTGCCTTCAAAACACTGAATTACACAGCCTTTACAGCCTTTTGTGGTTAAGAATTCTACAACTTGACAACATTCAAGAATTTAATCTCCTCCATTATCTGTCTTTAGTCATACTGTTTAATGCATTTTCTGATCCACCACTGCCAATTTTATCCTCACACCTTCATTGATGTCTTTGTTTGGATTTAAGATCAGAGTACCAGATTGAACCAAATTGTTTTCAAACATAATGAAAAATACACTGAGTATGGTCAGTCTTATGAAAGGATGATTTGGCAAGATTATTTATTAGCCTTAACTGCTGCAGAATATTCTACCTAACTAAACTGTACTGAAGTTGGTTCCTTGACCTGCTGCTCCACAAACCATTTTGTGCACATTCTGGAAATTTGTTCTACGTCGCATTGGTGCTCATTAGATCTTCTGAATGCTAAAACACTTCAGAAATGCTGTCACATCTTGCTGATTCTCTTTGAATTGCTTATTTCAAAAGGAACCAGGTGAACTAATGAGTGCAATTCTAGGTGGGAGACACAATAAAACAGTGAATGTTAGCTGGTTAGGGGTCAGTTGTACTGTGCAGCAGATATTGCTTAACTTGGATTCCACAAAATTCATGTTGCTTCAGATAACAGTACCACATTTGTTTTAAAATTGGAAAGTAGCTGAATTCCACTGAAAGAGTAAAACAAAGAAGTGCAGATACCAGTGGGGATTAGTGCTTGGATCCTGGTTATTTACTCTTCTATATGTTTTTAATTGAGATGAGGGAACTAACTAATATCTCCCAGGTTTGCAGGTGACGCCAATCTAGATGGGAAATGTGAAACAGACAAAAATCCAGAAATTGTTGGAATAATTTAACAGGTATCAATGGAGAGAAAACCGATTCAATGTTTCGAGTCCAGTGATCCTTGCTCAGAACTGAAGATAGATTAGTAAAAGAGGTACAATGACACCTGTGTGTGCTTGTACACCAGTCGCTGAAAGTAAGCATGCAGGTGCTGACTTAGGTGATGGAGGCAAGGCACTCATTTGAATCAAACTCATACTGGGACGGTTGGGAAAGGGTCCACCTTTTCAGGAAAATGAGAAATGAAGAAAAATTGGCAACTTTAGGAGTGACAGTTGCCTTATCAATGTGGCTGCGATGGGGAGGTGTGCATTTGTCGGCCATCTTGCTGAGATAAGGCAGCTATTTTGGGCACTGCATGTAGTCTTGATTCTACGGTCCCATTCAAACTGCTTCAACTTATTCTGTCATAGGAAAGGTGCATCTCCGAATTGAAAATTTTATTCCACCCCCCACTAATTGATGTTACAAGTAGTTGACCATGATGAGTTTCAATAACAATAGACTTGATGAAGGGGCAGCAGTGGATATGGTTGACTTAAACTTTCAGAAGGCTTTTGTTAGAGTCCCACATAAGCGAGTAACACAAAATGAAAGCACGTGGGATTGGGGTAGTGTATTGACATGGGTAGAGACTAGACGCAGTATGAACAAACAGGTCATTTTCCAGGTTGCAGTTGGTGACTAGCAGAGTACTGCAAAAGTCGGTGCTTGCATCCCAGTTAATCAAAATATGTATTAGTGATTTGAGATAATAGAACTAATTGTAATCTTGAGATTTGCAGGTTACACAAAGCTAGGCAGGTGAAGTGTGAAAAGGATGCAGAGGTGCTTCAATGTGACTTGGACAAGTATGTAAGCAAATGCTTGGCAGATGAATTATTATGTGGAGAAATTAGGTTACTACTTGAGTTGCAAAAAGAGGAAGACAGGTTATTATCTAAATAGATTATGAAAGGAACAGATGCAACAAGATCTGGGGGTCCTTGTACACCAGTTGCTGTTCGGTGTTGGAATGTTGGAGAAGTAGGCAAAACTTATGTTGGCTGTCAGTGAAAGAATTAGAGTACAGGAGTAGGAATGTCTTGCTGCAATTGTACAGAGCCTTGTTGAGACCACACCTGGAGTATTGTATGCCAATTTGGTTTTCTTAGGAGGAAGGATAGTCTTGCTGTAGAGGGAGTGCAACAAAGGTTTGCCACACTGACTCCTGGCCTGGCAGGATGTACAAAGAGACAGGGATCATTTAAGTTTGTATTCACTGTGGCTCAAAGATTGAGGCCAGGGACTGGGGAATCTCATTGAAACCTCGAATATTCGAAGAGACTGTACTGTGTAGGTGTAGAAAGGATCTTCTTGATGACCAGGGAGTCCAGAATTGGGATCACAATCCAAGGATATGGGTAAACCATCTAGGGCTGAGCTGAGGAGAAATATTTTCACCAAAATGTGTTGACTTTATGGAATTCTCTGCCACATGAAGTAGTTGAGGTCAAAATATTATTGGCAAGAAGGAGCGAGATGTAGTTCTTGGGACTAAAGGGTTATGCGGAGACAGGAGGAACAGTATTGTGAGTTAGAAGATCAGGCATGATTGCACTGAAAAGCAGAGCAGACTTGAAGAACCAAATGGGCCTAATCCTGTTCCTATTTTCTGTTTCTAATTGGCCCAATATCTGTAAGAAAAATACCTGTTGCCATGTTCATAAATCAGTGATGGCAGTGTGTTTAAATGTCCTTTCATGAATTCACAAAATGTTGTGAAGTCCATTGTTGCCGAGCTTCAGCATAATCACAGCAGTTCTGGAGACTCGCCTCCTTTTATTGGCTTGATCACATGATAAACAGCTTGTTTTCCATCCGACCTTCATAAATTATGAAATTTTCTTCTCTTTATGGGTTATGTCTGGAGTTTTTGTTCTATTATAATCCAGTTTGTTATTAAAACCCAGCTCCATATGGCCATCAGAGAGGCAAATAAAGGGGAAAAAGTTTCAGAAAACTCATAATATAATCCAGACAATGCATGACGACAGCGTATGAATTTGAAAACTGGTTCATGCTTTAAATGAAAACTGGAGTTCCAAACTTTGTCAAACAAACCCTGTACATTTGTTTGAAGTTGTATTTCAGATTTTGCTATATTTTCTTTGTAAATTTTTGTGTTGGAATGCAAATTGATTGAGAGCACTAGAGGTGCCAGCTCTGAGGTCAACACTGGCACCCTTCAGATGTTTTATTTTTCTGTTCTTCAACATTTGTCATTTGAAGCGCTCCTTTCCCCATCCTTATGAGGGTAACTAAGTCAACACAAGTCAGGCCCAAGCCTTCAGCACTTTTGTTGGGTCTCATTGGCTTTTCGGAATTTATTGACTCAGCAAGGGAAACTCTGAAATTTATTATAAATTCCCATATGCCACCTCACCTCACTAGATTTTATTTCCAATATTTACGAGATCTTAATTTTATACTGGTGCTTGAGACATTATTTTAATTGGGGCTTTCCTGACATTCACTTGTCATGTGGCTCTTAAAGTGTGTGTCTCCACAAATAATTGAGTTAGTGTCTTCTGGAGCTCCTGAATTAAGTCAAGCAAATTCTTCTTAGCCTTTTGCTTGTGCAGTCACATGTTGGACAGTCAGTTATTTGTAAGGTCATTGTGGTGTGACAAGCTCTGCCACATGAATAGGAACTGTAGGAGAGACTGTGAACACTCAAGTTTCCAGTCACTGGGAGCAGCAGAGTCTGACTCCCGGTCCTTTCTCTAGCCTTGCTTTAATCAATGGATCTTTTCATTTTAGTCAATAACCGGTTTTCGGCAGCAGCTGCTGGTTGGTTACAAGACGAAATGCTTATTTTCATAAAAGCCAAAAGAACTGCGAATGCTATAAATATGAATCAAAAAGAAATTGCTGGAAGAGTTCAGCAACTCTCGTAGCATCTGTGAAGAGATATCAGAGTTAACATTTCCGGTCTGGTGACCTTTCCTCAGAATGGTTCCTCAGTTCTGAGGAATGATCACTGGACCTGTACATTAACTCTGATTTCTCTTAATAGATGCTACCAGACCTGTTGAGCTTTCCCAGCAACTTCAGTTTTTGTTGCTGATTTAGATTATTCAATTCCTTAAAAGTGTACCTGCCCCTTTCTCACCATCAGAATTTGGAAAAAGAAATCCACATCTGTTTAAACTCATTTAAAAGGGCAGAGAGTTAGCAATCATTTGCTTTTGGTGGGGGTTGGAAAATCAACTGAAATATCTGTTACATAGCCACTACCCCATTTCTTGTGTTAGCTTCATCATGACTTGAAAACACTCCCAAGCTTAGCTAATCAAATTCTGACACCCTTTATTTTCCATCCTGGAAATCTTTCCGCCCAGAAACACAGGTAAATCTGAATCTTTCTTCAGCTCTTCTCTCTATCCCACCCCACTCCAAACTGCAAACTTCTCTTGCTGATTGTGCTCTCCAATCATCTAAATATGACCATTTCAACGGGCCTAACCTAGTGCATTTTCTCCAGGTAACTGAAATAATACATTGTGATAAATCTCTTCCTTCACAAGTCTCCAAGCCTCTGATGACTACCCAGTTCTTCTCCTGTTACTATAGTGCTTGCTTTTGTCTTGGTCAACATTTGCCTTAACTCTTTTTAAAAATAAAAGTCAAACAATGAAAATGATCAAAAGTTTAAGTGAAACAGGGGACTTTAAGGAGTAGTAGTAGTTCAGGAAAAATCATGGGGACCAAACATTGGAAGCAAAGTAGTCAGTGGTGAGAAGAGTCCAAATACACAACTGGTTAAAGTGGGAGTTGAGGTTTTGTGGGTTGTAAAAGTGTTCATATTAATGCTGTTTTCAAATCATTTATAGGATGCGTGCGTTACTGGCAAAATCAGAAATCATAGCACACAACCAGTTGCATTTGAATGTAGTGGTGCACTAGCTTCTTGAATACAGCCTTGAAGTTTACAAGGTCAATTCATAGTCCACTTGAGAGACAAGCATGCTGAAATGGGTCTGGAGTCATGTATAGTCAGATATCATTGAAAAGGTATTCATGGCAGCAGATTGGATGTTTGTGACCAAACAGTAATTTTATGGTCCTCATTACTGACGCTGGTGTTTTTATTCCATCCGTACTTAATTGTTTTAAATTTCTTTGCACTGGCAGAATTTCAACTTGTGTCTCATGGAATTTAATTCATGTCTCTGAATTTGTCATCCAGTCAGTCCTGTGCTGCTTCTCTGATTCTCAGGTGAGAGTAAGCCTGAGGAATTTTAACATGAGGATGAGAAGTTTAAATTTGAACTGTATTGATCTGAGAGCCGGTATAAGTCAGCAGTTGATGATCTGGGCTTGATTCAGGATGATTTGAGGCTATTTGACTTCTGGATGCAAGTTTTTAGTCGTTGGAGGATCTACTCTTGTCCAGAAAAAACATTGAAATTTGGTCCATTTGCATTTAACAAAGGCTCTAATGAGAGTTTTGGCATTTCCTCAATTGAGAGAATCACAGAAGCAGCTTATATCCTGTTGGTGGTCCTTGTGCTGGAGAGGATTTTGTGTTGAAAATCCACTTTAGGTCAGACTTCAGTGTTTTCTCAGTCATGTTTATCAACATAGTGGAAAGGGAGGATGATGGAAGTTGTAATAACATTTTGTAATGGAGGTTGAAAAGAATGACATTTATTCATTATTCTGCTCAAAGCCTTCAGATGACTTGAAGTCTTGGGTGGGCGAGAAAGCCCATTGGTGCTGAAAATTAGACCAATGCTTGTTGGAATAGCGTTTAGGAACATAAGAACTGGAATGGGCTAATCACCTCAAACCTGCTCTGCCATTCTAGTGGTGGTGTGTGCCAATAATTGTGCTCTCATGTTTCAAAACTCTCAATTTGCAATGAGATAAAATCATAAGGAGACCACCAAAAATAACCAATTTGGCTGACTGCGACTCAAGACAAAAGCAATTCTTTTCAGTGATTGGGTAAAAAAATTCATGAATTGCAGCACACTTAACTTTAACAACAGCAGTGAAAGTAAAAGATTTCTAATTTCTTCAAGTTAGTGTACCCCTTCAATATTCCCAAATGCAAACACATTTAGACAAAAGACATTATAACACATATTCTGGGTGGAAAAAGGAATAAATACATAGGAAACAAAATTCTGAGGATTGAAAATGCAGGCCACAAGATGGAAAGCTATTTTCTATTGGATCTTGTGATTTTGCAATGGTGACATCCTGTCTACATGGTGACAGTTATCCTACAATTTGGTTGAGTGAACCTCGACCTCTGGTTTTAGAATGATTTCTTCATTCTCCTTTTACCCATATGAAGAGGGAGATGGATGCTTTCTGTCTGTCGGTTCTGGATGTTGTCAGGCAGAATTTTCTTCACTTGAGATTCTTGATGCTACTCGTTCTCAAATGCTCCCTCATGTTGCTTCGAGAGGCAAGATTGTATTGTACAATTCAGAAATATGCTACATTTAGTTTTCAAGATGCAAACTCTCCTGAAATCAGTTTTAGCAGAGCAACCTCCATTTCAGTTTTGTAGATCCAAAAGAAAATGTGGTCTTTCATCGTCTGATCTCTTAACATCTCTATCAATCTCTGTCTTAATCATACTCTGAGCTTCCTCAGTCCTCTGGTAGAGAATTCCAAGAATGGACTACTCTAAAGAAATTCCATCTCATCTTGGAGCTAAATGGTTTGTTGTTCTTCTCAGCTTGTGTACCGAGATCTAGACATAATTCCAACATCCTCCCCCCTCCAAAACTGGTCACATCTTGCAAGAATTTTGCACATTTTGATGTATAGAGAGACAAAGAAACTGCTGTAAATAGATTTGAATTTTTTTGATCACCAGGAAAACACCTGTGTGCTCATGTAAGAATTTTGTATACTTTGATGAGGTCACGTCTCACTGTTTGAACCTCCAGAGAATGTAAGCTCTGTTTCCTTCATCACTCCTCAGAACAGTCCCATAATCTCCGTATTAGTTCATGGAATATCTGCTACACATTCTGTACTGCAAGTCCCTCCTTCCTTTGGCAAAAGGATCATAACTGCACAGACTACTCCAGAGTAGCCTCATCAAGGTTCCATATGACTGAACCAAACTTCTTTTCTCCTGTCCTAACATCCTCTTGTTATGAAAGCCAGCATACCATTTTCCTTCCCAACTGCTTGTTGCACCTGTATGTTGGCCTTCAGTGACCTATGAACCAAGATACACTCTTGCCTTTATCCATGAACACTTCCCAACTCCTCTCCATTTTCAGAACTACACTGCTCCCTTGAGCAAAGTGAATAACCTCACACTGTATTCCATTTGCCATGTTCTTGCCTACAAATTCAGCATGTCCAAATCTCCCTGAAGCCTCTGCATCCTCTCAAAGATATAATGAAATTTGGTAATCTCCAACAATTGCAAAATTATATTTGGTCTCTGCGTGCAAATCATTGATAGATTCTGAACTGTTGGGTCCAAGCACCATTCTTTACAGTATCCCACCAGTAAAGGCCTGCCAACCACATCATGTTGATATCCTACTTTCACTTTATTTCCTGTTAACCAATCCACACAAGCATGTTATTATCCCATGTGCCCTAATTTTGTTGTTTAACCAGCTGAGGCAAACTCCTCAGAAGTTTTGTGAAAATTCAAATGAGCCATATCCATAGGTGAGTCCTTGTCTAGTCTGCTAACAACACCTTTATCAAGTGTTATTTCCTTTGCATGAATGCACATCGACTTTGTCCCATGAAGAATTTTTGTTTACATTGAACTATTATATCCTCCATCAAACCTTACAATAATTCCTTGCTGATGTCAGGCTGACTGTTCATTATTTTCTGTGCCCCCTTAAGTACTGGGCCATTCCAGAATCTACAGAATTTTGATGGATGATTGTCATGATATCTATCTTTCTCGCAGCATTCTGAGATGCACCACATAAGGTCCTGGTAATTTCAATTTTCAGCCCGATTAATTTGTCCAATACTTGTCTGTTAGAGTGTGCTTGTCCAGAGTGCCAAATTCGCCACTGTGTAAAGTAGTAGTCATGGCTTCCTGTTGATGCATTTTCCCAGTCCTCCACAGCTAATTTGCTCCTTGTAACTTCATGACTTCCTTTGTTCAGAAATAAGACCCTTGATATGAGCTTGTTCATTACATTTGAGAACATTCTCTTAATTATGATAACTGTTTATAAAAGGCTACCTGATGGCAAGATTACTAATGATCTTTCTCTCATTGCATAATATTCAACCAAAAATAGCCTGTTCCTGTTCCAAGCTGGCTCCTCAACATGCTCTGGAAAACCATTCAAGAATTCATTCTGTACAGTGTTCGTGCTCATGAGATTTACCCTTTGTGTGTGTGTGTGTGTGTGTGTGTGTGTATATACATTTTCTGTGTAAATATGTATTTGAAATCACTAATAATTATTGCATTCCCTTGTTACATGAACCTCTACATTCTTAATTTATATCATGCCTGATGTAACACTGCTTTGTGTTATGTAATAAACTCCTACCAACATTTAAATAAAACAAAATAATTGATCTGAAATAAATATGAAGTGCGAAAGAAACGCAGCAGGTCTGGCAGCATCTGTGGGGAGAGAGAGAGAGAGAGAGAGAGAGAGAGCGTTCATGTTTCAAGTCTGATAATGATTCTTCTTCGGAATGCTCCACCATAATGACTTTTCCTTCATCTGAATTCTCTGTTTGTCACCCTCCCAAGAATAGAATTCAAACCTGCTCCAACAGCACTTGCAAATTTCCCTTAGTTCATTTATCCTGGAACTGCTAAGCTGTGACTCATTCTCCTTGAAAAGGTCCTAATGCCCCAGAAACTGCTTCTGGAACCCCATTTTCTTTCTATCTATGTCATTGGTACCAATCTGGACCATGCTATCCCTCTTCCAACAGCAGCCTGTAACCCTTCAGTTTTTGGATTAGTGGTGCTGGAAGAGCACAGCAGTTCAGACAGCATCCGAGGAGCAGCAAAATCAACGTTTCGGACAAAAGCCCTTCATCAGAAATGCAAAATCGGCATTTCGGGCAAAAGCCCTTCATCAGGAATTCCTGATGAAGGGCTTTTGCCCGAAATGCCGATTTTGCATTTCTGATGAAGGGCTTTTGTCCGAAACGTTGATTTTGCTGCTCATCGGATGCTGTCTGAACTGCTGTGCTCTTCCAGCACCACTAATCCAAAATCTGGTTTCCAGCATCTGCAGTCATTGTTTTTACCTAGTTGATTGTCACCCTTCAGTGACATCCTTCACCCTGGTGGAGTCACTTCCATGACAGCAAAAACACCTATCTGTTCCAACCATTCCGCTATTTGGTTTCCACTCTTTCCTTTGCAGCAGTCCTCACCCCAGCCATCTTCACATTCTGCTGAGGAACATGTGCATGAATCGGAGTACTGCTGAACCACACATTGTGCCAGAGACTTGGCTTCTTTTGCTGCATTCATCTGAGGAATTATCACCCTTGCTTAAAAACAAACTGTCTTTGCCTCCACCCGCGGCACGGTGGCTCAGTGGTTAGCACTGCTGCCTCACAGCACCAGGGTCCCAGGTTCGATTCCAGCCTCTGGCACTGTGTGTGGAATTTGCACATTGTCCCCGTGTCTGTGTGGGTTTCCTCTGGGTCCACCGGTTTCCTCCCACATTCCAAAGATTAGGTTAGATTACTTAGTGTGGAAACAGGCCCTTCGGCCCAACAAGTCCACACCAACCCGCCAAAGCGCAACCCACCCAGACCCATTCCCCTATATTTACCCCTGTCCCTAACACTACGGGCAATTTAGCATAGCCAATTCACCTACCCTTTTTGGATCGTGGGAGGAAACCGGAGCACCTGGAGGAAACCCACGCAGACACAGGGAGAATGTGCAAACTCCACACAGTCAGTAGTCTGAAGCAGGAATTGAACCCCAGTCTCTGGTGCTGTGAGGCAGCAGTGCTAACCACCGTGCCACCCATCGATAAGGTAGATGCAGGAAACTGTGGAAACGTTCATGGGGATTGATAAGGTAGATGCAGGAAGAACATTTTTCCTAGTTGGGATATCTAAGATCAGTGGACAGTCCCAGAATAAGGGGCAGACCACTTCGAACTGCAATAAGGAATTGTATTTTAAATCAGCTTAGTCATTCAAACTGCATTAGTTCACACTTAATCCCATTCCTCTCTTCACCTCTACCTACCGTGGTTATCAAAGGATGATTAGATTCATAAAGGTTCCAACATTTGTTTTGAAATCGTACAACTGTCTACAATTTGCCTATTTTTGAACTGGCTTCTTTTCTTCGGGCCATCTGTATTCGTTCAGTTCTGACCTTGTGAGCATTCCCAATTTAATAATCTATCATTTATGGTCGGGTTTTCAGTTGCCTAATCTTTTTCATGTGCAGGTCAGGTGAATTGGCCATGCTAAAAATTGCCCATAGTGTCAGGTGCATTAGTCAGAGGGAAAATGGGTCTGGGTGGGTTGCTCTTCGGAGGGCCGGTGTGGACTGGTTGGTCCGAAGAGCCTGTTTCCATACTGTTGGAAATCTAATCTAATCAATTCTCATCCATATGTCTATCCAATGACCATTTAAATGCCCTTTAAAGTTGGTGAGTCTACTACTGTTGCAGGCAGTGTGTTCCACGTCCCTACAACCGAGTCAAGGAACTACCTCTGACGTCTGTCCTACATCTATCATCCCTCCGTTTAAAGCTCTCTCCCCTCCTGCGAGCCATTGCCATCTGAGGAAAAAGACTGAGGAACCCACTGATTAGCTTATGTCTCAATTAAGTCACCACTCAAACTTTTCTCTAATGAAAACAGCCTTAAGTCCCTCAGCCTTTCCTTGTAAGACCTTCCCTCCATAACAGGAGAAAGTGAGGACTGCAGATGCTGGAGATCAGAGCTGAAAATGTGTTGCTGGAAAAGCGCAGCAGGTCAGGCAGCATCCAAGGAACAGGAGAATCGACGTTTCGAGCATAAGCCCTTCTTCAGGAATGAGGAAAGTGTGTCCAGCAGGCTAGAATAAAAGGTAGGGAGGAGGGACTTGGGGGAGGGGCGTTGGAAATGCGATAGGTGGAAGGAGGTCAAGGTGAGGGTGATAGGCCGGATTGGGGTGGGGGCGGAGAGGTCAGGAAGAAGATTGCAGGCTTGGAAGGCAGTGCTGAGTTCGAGGGATTTGACTGAGACAAGGTGGGGGGAAGGGAAATGAGGAAACTGGAGAAATCTGAGTTCATCCCTTGTGGTTGGAGGGTTCCCAGGCGGAAGATGAGGTGCTCTTCCTCCAACCGTCATGTTGCTATAGTCTGGCGATGGAGGAGTCAAAGGACCTGCATGTCCTTGGTGGAGTGGGAGGGGGAGATGAAGTGTTGAGCCACAGGGTGGTTGGGTTGGTTTGTCCGGGTGTCCCAGAGGTGTTCTCTGAAACGTTCCGCAAGTAGGCGGCGTGTCTCCCCCATATAGAGGAGGCCACATCGGGTACAGCGGATGCAATAAATGATGTGTGTGGAGGTGCAGGTGAATTTGTGGCGGATATGGAAGTATCCCTTGGGGCCTTGGAGGGAAGTAAAGGGGGAGGTGTGGACGCAAGTTTTACATTTCTTGCGGTTGCAGGGGAAGAAGCCGGGATTGGAGGTTGGGTTGGTGGGGGTTGTGGACCTGACGAGGGAGTCACGGAGGGAGTGGTCTTTTCGGAACACTGATAGGGGAGGGAAATATATCCTTGGTGGTGGGGTCCGTTTGGAGGTGGTGGAAATGACGGCGGATGATACGCTGTATATGGAGGTTGGTAGGTGAGGACCAGTGGGGTTCTGTCCTGGTGGCGGTTGGACAGGCGGGACTCAAGGGCGGAGGAGCGGGAAGTAGAGGAGATGCGGTGGAGGGCATCGTCGACCACGTCTGGGGAGAAATTGCGGTCTTTGAAGAAGGAGGCCATCTGGGTTGTACGGCTTTGGAACTGGTCCTCCTGGGAGCAGATGCGGCGGAGACGAAGGAATTGGGAATATGGGATGGCGTTTTTACAGGGGGCAGGGTGGGAGGAGGTATAGTCTAAGTAGCTGTGGGAGTCGGTCGGTTTATAGTAAATGTCCGTGTTGATTCAGTTGCCCGAGATAGAAATGGAAAGGTCTAGGAAGGGGAGGGAGGAGTCTGAAACGGTCCAGGTGAATTTGAGGTCGGGGTGGAAGGTGTTGGTAAAGTGGATGAACTGTTCAACCTCCTGTGGGAGCACGAGGCAGCGCCGATACAGTCATCGATGTAGTGGAGGAAAAGGTGGGGGGTGGTGCCAGTGTAGCTGCGGAAGATGGACTGTTCCACATATCCTACGAAAAGGCAGGCATAGATGGGGCCCATGTAGGTGCCCATGGCTACTCCTTTGGTTTGGAGGAAGTGGGAGGATTGGAAAGAGAAGTTGTTCAGGGTG
The DNA here is from genome assembly GCF_037043375.1 of Chiloscyllium plagiosum. Taxonomy (NCBI): domain Eukaryota; kingdom Metazoa; phylum Chordata; class Chondrichthyes; order Orectolobiformes; family Hemiscylliidae; genus Chiloscyllium; species Chiloscyllium plagiosum. The sequence goes on from NW_028270142.1 coordinate 108,737,262, forward strand.
AGGACTAGTTCAGTCAGTCGAAGGAGGGTGTCAGTGGAAGGGTACTAGTTGGTACGACGGGAAAGGAAGAAGCGGAGGGTTTTGAGTCCTTCGTGATGAGGGATGGAGGTGTACAGGGACTGCATGTTCATGGTGAAGATAAGGCGTTGGGGACCGGGGAAACGAATATCATGGAGGAGGTAGAGGGCATGGGTGGTGTCCCGAATGTAGGTGGGGAGTTCTTGGACTAAGGGGGACAGGACCGTGTCGAGGTGTGCAGAGATGAGTTGGTGGGGCAGGTGCAGGCTGAGACAATGGGTCGGCCGGGGCAGTCAGGTTTGTGGATTTTGGGCAGGAGGTAGAAACGGGCGGTGCGGATTTGTGGGACTATGAGGTTGGAGGCGGTGGATGGGAGATCCCCTGAGATGATGATTCCAGATTTTGTTGGTCGGAACGTAGTCCGGACTCCGTGCGGGATCAGTCGGTTCCGTAGACAGGTGCTGAGGAAGGAGATGTGGCTGTGAAAGTGAGTCTGTTTGAGAATGTGGCTGAAGAGCTTCTGTGCAGAGGAGATGACCTGGGGTGTGCAGTGAGAGAGGGACTCACTGAAATCCTTGTAGAGAGAGGAAGAGAGCTTCTTCAAGGAAGTTTCCAAATTTTGTTGGTCGGAACCTAGTCCGGAGTCCATGCGGGATCAGTCGGTTCCGTAGGCAGGTCCAAACCAAAGGAGCAGCCATGGGCACCCGCCTGGGCCCCAACTATGCCTGCCTCTTCGTAGGATATCTGGAACAGTCCATCTTCCGCAGCTGCACTGGCACCACCCCCCACCTTTTCCTCCACTACATCGATGACTGTATAGCCGCTGCCTCATGCTCCCACGAGGAGATTGAACAGTTCATCCACTTTACCAACACCTTCTACCCTGACCTCAAATTCACCTGGACCGTCTCAGACTCCTCCCTCCCCTTCCTAGACCTTTCCATTTCTATCTCGGGCGACCGAATCAACACGGACATTTACTATAAACTCATCGACTCCCACAGCTACCTTGACTACACCTCCCACCCTGTCCCCTGTAAAAACACCATCCCATATTCCCAATTCCTTCGTCTCCGCCGCATCTGCTCCCAGGAGGACCAGTTCCAAAACCGTACAACCCAGATGGCGTCCTTCTTCAAAGACCGCAATTTCCCCCCAGACGTGGTCGACGATGCCCTCCACCGCATCTCCTCCACTTCCCTCTTCTCTGACTTTGAACCCCACCCCTCCAACCGCCACCAGGACAGAACCCCACTGGTCCCCACCAACCTCCATATACAGCATATCATCCGCCGTCATTTCCGCCACCTCCAAACAGACCCCACCACCAAGGATATATTTCCCTCCCCTCCCCTATCAGCGTTCCGAAAAGACCACTCCCTCTGTGACTCCCTCGTCAGGTCCACACCCCCCACCAACCCAACCTCCAATCCCGGCACCTTCCCCTGCAACCGCAAGAAATGTAAAACTTGCGCCCACACCTCCCCCCTTACTTCCCTCCAAGGCCCCAAGGGATACTTCCATATCCGCCACAAATTCACCTGCACCTCCACACACATCATTTATTGCATCCGCTGTACCCGATGTGACCTCCTCTATATGGGGGAGACAGGCCGCCTACTTGCGGAACGTTTCAGAGAACAGCTCTGGGACACCCAGACCAACCAACCCAACCACCCCGTGGCTCAACACTTCAACTCCCCCTCCCACTCCACCAAGGACATGCAGGTCCTTGGACTCCTCCATCGCCAGACCATAGCAACACGACGGTTGGAGGAAGAGCGCCTCATCTTCCGCCTAGCAACCCTCCAACCACAAGGGATGAACTCAGGTTTCTCCAGTTTCCTCATTTCCCCTCCCCCCACCTTGTCTCAGTCAAATCCCTCGAACTCAGCACCGCCTTCCTAACCTGCAATCTTCTTCCTGACCTCTCCGGCCTATCACCCTCACCTTGACCTCCTTCCACCTATTGCATTTCCAACCCTCCTCCCTACCTTTTATCTTAGTCTTCTGGACACATTTTCCTCATTCCTGAAGAAGGGCTTATGTCCGAAATGTCGATTCTCCTGTTCCTTGGATGTTGCCTGACCTGCGCTTTTCCAGCAACACATTTTCAGCTCTTCCCTCCATAACAGGCAACCTCCTAGTAAATCTCCTCTGAACCCTTTCCAAAGCTTCCACATCCTTCCTACAATGCGGTAACCAGAACTGTATGCAATATTCCAAGTATGGCTGCACAGAGTTTTCTGCAGCTGCAGCACGATCTCATGGTTCTGAAACTCAGTGCCTCTATCAATAAAAGCTAACACACCTTATGCCTGCTTAACAACCCTGTCAACAAGGATGACAAACGACAGTGGACCCAAAACAGATCCCTGCAGTACACTATTAGAAACTGAACTCCAGGAGGAACATTTCCCATCAACCACCATCCTCTGTCATCTTTCAGCTCGCCAAACTGCTAAATCACCCTCTATCCCATGCCTCCATATTTTGCGCACTTAGGGGAACCTTATCAAATGCCTTACCGTACACCACATCAACCGCTTTACCCTCATCCACCTGCTTGGTCACCTTCTCAAATAACTCAATAGGGTTTGTGAGGCAAAATCTACCGTTCACAAAACTCTGACTATCCCTAATCAACTTATTCATATCTAGATCATGATAAACCCTTTCTAATACTTTACCCACAACCAAAGTAAGGCTCACAGGACTATAATTTCCAGTGTTGTCTCTACTCCCCTTCTTGAACAAGGGAACAACATTTGCTATCCTCCAGTCTTCTGGCACTATTCCTGGCGACAATTATGACATAAAGATCAAAGCCAAAGGCTCGGCAATCTCCTCCCTGGCTTCCCAGACAATCCTAGGATAAATCCTATGGTCTGATTTGATCAGTGGTTAGGGACATGATGATATAATTGTAAGTCTGACAGGAGAGTGAAACAAAAACATGGCAATGGAGCAGCCTTGGCCCTTAGAATTTCAAACCCATTGAAAGTAAGAATTATCCAATGACAAGAGCAGCTATGATATAACAAATTGATTTGACTATGGGATACAGAGCCATTTAGGAGTGGGGTGTTTGGGGTGCAGTGGGAAGAGGAGGAGTTGAAAGGAATTTAGTGGCAGCAAGGGACAGAATAGTTAGGGCAAATGACATCATTCTGTGCAACCGAGACTGTGAAACCAGAAGGCTGTGTTGCCTGCCTGGTGCCAGGTTTCAGTATATCACTAATTTGATGTGAGAAGAGGGAGGAACCAATTGTCACAGTCCATGTCGACAGCAACACCATAGGTAAGATGAGGAAAATATTTTGCATAATTTATATTGGGACAGAATTAGGGAAATGGAGGGGGAAGGGATACTGTTTGGCAAGATTGAGTAAATGGCAAGACAACAGATGAAGATAGTCTGTCAAAAAAACAGATATGGCTGGAAGAGACAAGAATGCAAAGTGAAGAATGTGCCCCAGAACAGAGTTTATGGAACATACTTTAAAAAAGAATTGAGATGTTTGAATGCCAGATTATTCACTAGCATTCGTGTTTGGCAAAGCCTGAATCTTTTTTGGGGGATCTAATGAGTTGAATAAATAACAAAACTGGTGGATGTGCTATTTGGTAAGGTCCCACACGGAAAATAGAGTGCCTGGGATTTATATAATGGCATAGAACAAGAACTGGTTAAAATACAAGAAACATTGGAATACAGGGATCATTTTCTGGCTGGCATGCTATGACGTGTGGAATACAGCAAGGGTCAGTGCCCGGGTCCCATCTAGTCACAATGTGTTTCAATGATTTATCTGTGAGGATGCAGTGTAATAATTCCAAGATTGCAGATGACGCAAAACTCGGTGGAAGTCTCAGCTGTGAAGTGGATGCAAAGATACTTTTAAAGGGATCTGGAGAGGTGAAGTGAATGGCCAAAAAGCTGGAACACAAAATGCAATGTGGAGAAATGAGAGGTTACCCATTCTAAGAAAAACATAGTGTATTTGTTAAAATACTGGGAAATGTTGAATTTCAAAGGAATGGGGTGGGGGTGTGGCCAAATGTTTGGGTCCTGTGCGCAATTAAGGCAAATTTGAACAGACTGTTCAGATACGACATGATGCATATGACTTTTCCTGTAAGTTGCATTGCTCTCCAAAGGGTCCACCAGTCTGTATGCTGACACGCTGATGTCTAGTTATGGATGTCACTACTGTGTATGCACCACAGGTCTGAACAAAAGAAAAAAAAATAGGGACTGTAGGACATATTTCAGTCGCTGTTGGGACTTTAAGCTGAATCTTCTGAGCAAGATGTCGGATACTATTATTTTGTCATAAAAGTCTTGAAAATTGTCCATCTGTTCCTGTTACTTTAATCAATACTGTTTGGACAAATTATGACACATTTGTGGGGCACGTGGCACTTGAACTCAGGTCTTATAGCCCAGATGGGGTACGTGACTGCTGTGCTAAGAACCTAGTAGGTAAATTATATATTTATTACATGATTGCAGGTGTTGAGATGTCTTCCTGCAATTTTCTAAAGCCTTGGGGAAAGACCACCCCAGTATTGTGGTTAAGGTCTCTGTACCCAAGAGAAGTGTGCTGCACAGGGAGTGCAATTGAGGTTCACCAAACTAATTTTGGGATGGAGGAACTTATCCTCCTAGGAAAGATTAGATAAAGTGGCCCTCTGATTTCTCTGGAAGACTTATTGGTGGTCATGTTCAAGCTTTCATGGGGATTGATAAGGTAGAAGCAGGAAGAACATTTTTCCTAGTTGGGATATCTAAGATCAGTGGACAGTCTCAGAGGACAGTCTCAGAATAAGGGGCAGACCACTTCGAACTGCAATAAGGCATTGTACTTTAAGTCAGTTTAGTCATTCAAACTGCATTAATTCACACTTAACCACGGTCGGTAGAGGTGAAGAGAGGAATGGGATTATCAAAGGATGATTAGATTCATAAAGGTTCCAATATTTGTTTTGAAATCGTACAACTGTCTATAATTTGCCTATTTTTGAACTGGCTTCTTTCCTTCGGGCCATCTGCATTCGTTCAGTTCTGACCTTGTGAGCATTCCCCATTTAATAATCTATCATTTATGGTCGCGTTTTCAGTTGCCTAATCTTTCTAATTCCTTTCCCGCTTCCCTATTTTCTTTTTTCGGGACCCTCACGATTTTGGTGATCAACTTTAAATGTTTTTATTTCTTATAAAATATTGTCTCAAGTATCTTGCCCTCTTCTAATTTAGCTTAATAATCTAATACAATTTAATAGAAAGTGCTGCAGGAATGCGACATAAAGTTTCATTATTGTCAATTGAAAAGGTTACAAGGATCCAGCAGCAGACAAAAGATAACTTCTCATTATGTCGTTCTCTGTTCCTCGAACCGAAAGCCTGATCGTTGGGCCGTGAAGGAAACTACTCAAAACAGGATCTACCCTCACCGTACATAATAAATAGGGGTTGAATACGCCTCATTCTGTGTAAATATGTGAATTTTATGGATGGTAATTATTAAATATTGTGCAGTAGGCGACCTTGTTATAAATTACACTTATTTTCCCATCGCCTTTTAAATGTTCACAAGTCAATTTTAATTAAATTGATGCAATGAAACAAAAAAAATCTTTACCAGTACTCTAAGGTGAAGATTGTGAAATATCTTCTCTGTATTTTTGGTAATAAAGCAGCGTTGGAAAAAGGGAGAAAACGGTTTTAAGTTAATGATGCAAGAAATAACTATGACTACGTTATAAATCTCGTGCATTTTTTTTTGCCTGTCTGCTTTGACCCAGACTGTCCGTTGGAATGGCTAGTGCGCGCGTTTTTTCCGGACACAACAGGCACCGCCATTTTAAATTGATGGCGGGGGGGGAAGCAATCTTTTGATGGAAGAGGGTGGGAAGAGAGAGCGCGAGGGTGGGGGTGGGGAGAAGCTCGCGCGGTTGAGAAGGTTTGGTTGGGGGAGGGGTGGTAAGTTACAGATGGGAGGGTGGGGGAGGGGAAGAGGTGGAAAAAAAAACAAGATGGCCGCCGGCCGCTTGAAGCGAATGGTTTCCCCGGCTGTGAGTGAAAGCGCTGGCGAAGTGCGGCAGCAGCAACACGGATTCAACTTGGCCGTGTCGTCATCACCACTGCCGCTGCTTTCGTCGTCGCCCCCTTCAGCTGCGTCCTCGCCACCTTCCTGTTCGGCCACAAATGGCACTTTAGACGAAGGGGTGGACAATAATAAAAATAATAAACTGGCCGGCCCTTTATATTTCTCGGTCGACTGTATGGACTCTATGTTTTTGGCCCGGCCGACCAGAGTACGGCAGCGCCCCGAGCCCCAGTCTCAGTCTTACCACCGCGGCGAGAGGTGCACGGTCGCCGACCGAGGAGGAGACGGCAAAGGGCCCGAGATAAATAATTATAACCACCACAACCATCACAACCACTTTCACCATTCTCCTCACCGCCGGTACCATCGTCACCACCAGGCCGGCGAGCCGCAGGAACTGGGGGTGAGTTCTACGGAAATCCCCGGTCTCGGCCTAAACAGGGAAGCCTCGAGGCTCTGCGGCAAGCGCCAGGACAGAATGAATTCCGATGGATTTTTCTCTACTCCAGTCGGCGAGGGCAAGAAGAGGGGCAAAGCCGCGATATCTAGCACTGCCAGCAACGGCCTGGCCAAAGAAGTGCCTTGTCTCAGCCGCGAGCCTGGCTTGGTGAACGGCAGCAACAAAGCGTCGAGCGGCTGCGGTATTCAGCGGAGTAACGGCGCCATCTCGTTGAACTCGGCTTTGTCTGGCATGGGGAATCTGGATAAAAGCCGCTGCTCCCAGCTGCAGAAAAACAGCAACACCGCCACCCCCGAACTCGGCCTACTATCCAAAGGCAGCACCAAAATCCCCGGTCTCGCTTACGGATGTCGATCCGAATTTCATGCCAGCAAGCCCGCGGGAAGTTCACTTAAGTCTCGCTACGGCGAAATAAATCCAAATTGTATGGGGACTGATAATCACATCAAAAAACATATCGATAGAATAAACAGTACTTTCGGTGACATTATTAACCACCACAATAACTGTAATAGTGTCAATTGTAATACTAATGGTAGTCGCAATAATAATATTAGTCAGGATGAGGTGAGTGCTCAGAGTTTATTAGTTATCGGTAAACAAGCTGAGATCAGGAGCAGGGCTCATCGATTGTGCAAGCGTTTGCAGGTAGTACAAGCTAAACAGGTAGAGCGCCATGCCCAGCAGCAGCTGGCGGGTTTGGTGGAACACAGTTTAAAACAGTTCTCTTCCTCTTTCACTGAAACATTTCTTAATAGCAGTAATAATAAACATAGAAGCACTTTTCACGGGAACAACGACCTGCTGGTTGGTTCTTCATTGTTGAGAAGTTTCCCAAGAACGGATTCAAAAGGCGGTAATGGAGATACTTATTCCAGTCCGAGCTCTTCCCTCCGATCTGGCGGGAGCAGCAAATGTTTGCTATCTTCGCCAAGTGAGGATACTTTTTCTAGTTTTGTGAAAGGTCGAGCTGTTTCTGAGAGTTTGCTGAAACTGGTGTCCAGCGTGACTGCAAAACTCAGGACTTCGGAGAGGGCTTTCGATTCAGATGCCACTGAGAGCAGCTCGGGGGGCGAGACTGATCCAGAGGATGGTACAGGTGGTGCAAAATTCGAGCATCGGCATGCAGTTCTGTAAGTAATCGGGGGTTATAGTTTGCAGAAACCGAGGTGCTTTGATAAACGTGTATATTATAAACATATATTTGCCGCATATAATTACTTTCAACATGTGGAAGTATCTAGGGTACGTTGTTAGCACCATGGATTGGAATGACATAGCAGTAGTGTAAATAGGAGAATATGTTTTGTGATGAGATTGACATTTGCTGTAGTTGTTTAACTTGTGAACGGAGATTTTAATAGGTCAGCAGCAGTCGATGTGGGTGGGAGCACCTCCACTGCAATGGAATGATGCATGCATATTGACTTCCACTTGTTAAGTGTTGCTCTTAGGGTTGCGGAAGTAATAGAGAGCTCTGCAGCATGTCTTGTCAGTCAGGGGTCATTACATTCTGTTGCTATCTACAAAACAATCTGCATGTTTATACATGTTTTTATGATGGTTCAGCAACATGTTTGAGGGTTTATTATTCATGCCAACAGAGGAAAGCTACTGTTTAACTTGACATTCAGATGCTCAGATTTGCCTGTCTGTTTTGTTGCTATGATGAATTGTCTTAAATTTTAACCATAAACCCTATTGTGTGCATAAAATACTTTCACTAAGTCTAAATTGAAAATGCAAGGAACTACAGTGTGAATCAGTCGCTCAAGCTTAAACTCATTAATTGTGACCATAGCCGTTAGTTCTGTTCTGTTTCGTACAGATGGCAATCAGAGCAAAGCAGTTTTTATAGCCATTGTTAGTCTTCAGGTTTTCGTCTAGGTTTTAGTCTCATTATGTGCTTCAGTTGGTGCTTCAGTTTTGACCAGTATCATCCTGAGTCAGCTTGTAGAAATCCAGATTGCTTGGATGTGTTGTGATCCTTGCTTGCTTGTGTAAAAATGTCCCCAAATTCTGTTCACCGTGGAAACCGAAGTGGTTCATGTTGGTATCTGTGATAACATTATCAGGGTCAGTTGTCTTTCTCATTAAATTTATTAAATGAATGCTGCTGTACCCTATTATTCAGTATTTTGTGTGCCAACTCAATTATGATGAAAATCATAGGTCTAGTATATGGAACCACATGCAATTCATCTGTTTTAGCATTGTATCCATGGCCAAGATTTGGTTGTGGTCTTAAATCAGTAACTATTACTTATGTGGATTCCTGTATTTCAAGATTTCTACCTTTTTTTTTCTTTTACACTGTAAATGACCATAATTGCTTTTCCCCTTTATCCTCATTAAGAGATCTGTTGGTTTAATATGAGGAAGGGTCCCTGGACCCGAAACGTTAATTCTGATTGCTTTTCACAGATGCTGCCAGACCTACTGAGCTTTTCTCGCAATTTCTGTTTTGGTTGTTAATATAAACTTGATTCAAGGGAAGGCAGTGCTGTGGTGTTAATGTTATTGGACCAGCAATAGCGAGCCCCAAGTTCATGATTCACATCCTGCCAATTTGAGTACCTATCCATTATCCCTACTTTCTGTCACCTGCCGCTCAACCAATTTCCCAGCTATGTCAGTAACTTGGTCTTCTACCTTCGATAACAGTCCTTTATGTTGGGCTTTATCAAGTGCCTTCTAGAAGTCCACATAAGCAAAATTCATATACATTCTCCTGTCCACTACTGTAGTCACCTCTTCAAAAAAAAATCACTGAGATTTGTCAGACATAACATGTCATGATCTATGCTGGCTCTTTCTGCTTAACTGAAAAGACCCCACCCCAAAATTCCATGTGCAAGAGTCAGCTGATTGCTTGTGTGCCAGATATAAAGTGTTATAGGCAATTATGACAATGTGGAAGCAAGTTCTGAAGTTGTATCACCTTTTGCCCCTTTGCTAATTAGATTCCTGAAAGGCCCCTAAATTCTGACTCTGCTCCCTTGTGTTACACTTTGCAATGAGAAGAAATAGGTTTTTTTGTGCTCACCTTATCTGTTTGATTTGATATATTCAAAGTTTTAATGGCATCATCCTTAATTATTTAATCCAGGGTTTGCAGCTTCCCTCGAAATTTATTCCTGAAGAATAGGTGTCATTCTGATAAATTTCTCTGTCATTACAAAGTCTGGTGACCTGAATGCTGGGGTTTATTTAGGCCGTTCCTGAATCAAGACTTCGTGTATTCTGGTATATTAAACATCAAGACCAACATTCTATTATGTTGTTGATTATTTTCTATACTTGCTCATGACATTTTAATGATCTGTGTCTGAACTCTGAAGTCTTTTTGCACCTCCACTGCTTTGATCTTTTCTCCATTCGAAAGTACTGTTTGACCTTGCAATTGACTATATTTAAGCCACAGTTTTGTCCATGGACTCAATGTATTGATATATTTTTACGATTGTGTCAACTCTGCCTGTCGTTCTCTTAGGGACAATATTTTTTATTCACTTGTGGGACATGGGTGACACTAGCTGGCCAGCATTTATTACCCATCCTTAGTTTCCCTTGTGCAGGAGGGGGTGAGCTGCTTCTTTAACGTCTTCAGTCCATGTGCTGTCGGTAGACCCAGAATGCCTGTATGGATTTTGACCCAGTGATGATGAAGGATTGTTGTTATGTTTCCAAGTCAGGATGATGAGTGGTTTGGCAAGGAATGTGGCGGTAATAGTGTTGCAGTGTATCTGCTGCCCTTGTCCTTTTCGATAAAGACCAAGAGCATGGAAACAGACCCTCCAATCCAACTCTTCCATGCTGACCAAGTTTCCCAAATTAAGCTAGTGCCATTTGCCAGCATTTGGCCCATATCCCTCGAAATCTTTCCTCCTCTTATACCTGTCCAAATTTCTTTTAAATGTTGTTACTGTATCTGCATCCACTACTCGCTGTAGTAGTTCATTCCAAATGTGCACCACCCTCTGTGATAAAGCCCTTCAGATCTTAAGTCTTTGTCCTCTCACCTTAAAATTATGCCCGCTAGTTTTGAAGTCCCCAGATGTAGTGAAAGCACCTTTTTTTTTACGACTTTATAAACCTGTGCATGGTCACCCCTCAACCTCCTACGCTACAATGAAAGAAGTCCCAGCTTATTGAACTTCTCCTTTATAACTCAAACTCTGCAATCCTAGTAACTTTGTTGTAAATTTTTTCTGCACACACTCTAATTTAATAATATACTTCCTATAGCTGGATGACCAGGACTATTCATGATACTTCAAAAGTGGCCCCACAGCATCCTGTACAAGAGAGTCCTAGAATCATAGAATCCCTACAGTGTGGAAGCAGGCCATTTAGCCCAAGTCCACACCAACCCTCCAAACCGCATCCCTCCCATAGCCCACCTACACTCCTCTATCCCTATAACTTTGCATTTTCCATGGCTAATCCACCTAACCTGCATCTCTTTGGGCTGTGGGAGGAAACTGGAGCACCCAGAGGAAACTCAGGTCATCACAGGAAGAGTGTGCAAACTCCACACAGACAGTCGTCCAAGTCTGGAATTGAACCTGGGTTCCTGACATTGTGCAGCAGCAGTGTTAACCATGGAGTCACCGTGCAGAGATGTGTTTCTGTTCTCCAAAGGAAATAGTTGAGTTTAGAAGGAGCTTTTTGAGGATCTCTGGTGAGTTTGCCAATTCATTTTAGCCAGCTCTGCTTTTGTGTCCACATAATGGACCTTATTTACATTCATAAAAATATTGTCTCTTACCCACTCCTTTCTCTGTCAAATAATGGAGAATTCAAGAAAATTATGGTCAGTGCTATGTTCAGCCAATTTTATTGTGAAATCATTAATTCAACCAATCCTGTTGTCTAAAACTAGATCCAGCATAGCCCAGCCTCTGGTTGGCTCCAGAGCATGCTGTTCTGAAAAACTGAGGAAATCATTCCATGAACTCTTCATCTATGCCACCTTTGCCCACCTGACATTTCCAGTTGATATATCGGTAAAAATATTCTGCTCCCATTATTTCTTCCTTTATGCACTCCCTTGTGATGATTGTTAAGGAGACTTGAACACCATTCCCACAAGCAACTTGACCCCCCCCTCTGCCCAAACCATTTCTACATCCTGATTTTGTGAACTGAGGTTATCCATCTCTATTGTGCTAATATCACAGTCACTCCCTCTAGCTTAGGGTCTTTGCTAACTATCCCGTACCTTTCAATAATAAGGTGCCAGTTCATGTCATTCTGTATCCATGTCTCCAAACTGGCTACAGATCATATTTATTTCTGTTTGTACTGTCGCTTCATTTGGATTTTTCAAATGTTTTGTTTGTTCAGCTAGTGTTGACTTTTGTCCTTTTTGCAAATTCAAGGCATAGCTGTTGGTTTACTTTCAGATTTGTAATCCCCGTCCCTTCCTGTTACCATCTGTTGACCATTTCCTGTATTAATATCTTTTGCCTTGTCTCTCTTTTTCAGTGGACCACATTGTACCAAATGTCTTGTCTTTTCTCCACTATCTTGTTTCAGATCTATTTCCCTCGTACTATAGCTTGCAAGAACTCCAGCCCCAGCATTGTTCAGATGTGGACTGTCTGAACGGTACAGATACCACTTGTCTTCAGGTCTTACTGATGTCTAATGAGACAGTTGATGTATTGGTTTTGATTTTCTAAAAGGTTTGGGGAAAGTCCTAGTAGATATGAAGATGGCAAATGAAACTCCTTCACTCAAAATGGGAGTGAGACAGGAAAACAGGACATTACAGACCAGTTAGTTTTATGCCTGTCCCAGGAAAGTTTTAGCAGTTAATGTTAAAGAATTTTTAGCTGGTCAGTTCCATGAGTTCAAGGTAATCAGGCAGAGTCAACAAGATTTTGTGAAAGGGAATTGTTTAGCCAATCTATTGGAGTTCTTTGTGCTGTTAATAAGGGCAAACTTGCATGGGTGGTTTGTCCTTGGACTTCGAGAAGGCATTTGATGAAATATATGAAAGGCTATTGTGGAAAATAAAAGCTTATGTTGTCGAGAGTAGAAAGAAGATTAACTGGCTCTCAAGCAGAGAATAGCATGAATTTCAGATCGGCAAACTGTAACAAATGGTGTGTCATAGGGATTGGTGCCAGGACCCTAGTTGTTTACAACTCATAAAATTAGCTTAAATGTAAGGACAAAATGATTGTTGTCAAATTTACTGACAGCAAAAGGATAAACAAGTTAGTTGGAACAAGACAATAAACTTCAGACCGGAGAAGTATCATAGAAATCCTACACTGGGTAGAAGCAGGCCCTCCCAAGAGCATCCCACCCAAAGCCACTGCCCTATCCTATTCCTGCATTTCGCAGGGCTAATCCACCTAGCCTGCGCATCCCTGGATGCTATGGGCAATTTAGCTTGACCAATCCACCTCACCTGCACAGCTTTGTACTGTAGGAGGAAACCGGATCACTTGGAGGAAACCCACACAGACATGGGGAGAATGTGCAAACTGTACATAGACAGTCACACAAGACTGGAATCAAACCCCAGGTCCTTGCTGCGATGAGGCAGCGGTGCTTACCACTGAGTCACCGTGATGGGTTAAGTGAGTAGACAACTATGTAACAAATGGAGTATAGTGTGGGAAAATATTCAGTTGATTAGTTTGGCAAGAAGAATAAGGATAAAACAATCAAAATGATGAGGGATTGTGAAGGGATTTGTATTTCTGGAGTCAGAGATGGTTAGCATGTATGTGCAGCAGGCAGTTAAGAAAGCTAACACAAATGTATCATTTATTGCAAGGAGAATTGAATACAAAATCATGGAGGATATGCTTCATTATGCAGGGCACTGATAAAACTACCTCTGGAATATTGAATTGGTTAACTTATTTAAGGAGGGATGTAAATGTGTTGCAAGCAGTTAAGAGCATGTTTATCAGAATATATCTGGACTGAGTGGGTTATCTTTCCGAAGAAAGGTTGGACAGGCTAGGTTTGTTCAATTTGAGTTTCGAACAATATGAGGCAACTTAATTGAAACTTTTAAATCCTGAAGGGTCTTGAGTAGGTAGATATGGAGAAGTTAGTTCCTGTTATGGGAGAATTGAGAACTGGGAACCTGCATAAAGATAATGGTTTGCCCACTCAAGACCCCAAAATGAAGTGTATTTCCTGGTAAACAAGATGGTGGCAAGTCATCCAGGTAGGCTGGAATGTGGATTTTTTTTTGGTTACAATCAAATTAGCCATTTTCCTTCATTACAATTTCTTTGTTTGAATAAGTGGATTTCAAATCATCCCACATGTCACATTGAGCAAATGGAAGCCATTTGAAATAATTCCCTTCTTGCCCAATTAAGGGAGAGGGACCATTGTGCTGTTTGGGAAGGAAAGTGAATAGGTCATTTGGACATTCAGAAAATGGGAGTTTGAGAAATTCAAGTCTCCAAACAGACCAGACTTGAATTTATTTGGTGCTTGAAACATATCTTCAGCATTTAGGGCCACATAACTTTGAAAGCTGTACATTTAGCTGTTGGTGTAGTAAACTGATGGTCTTGCGAGACTAACAGATGCCATCACAGTAGTAAAATGATGTTAATTTGCATACAGGAAGGTCCCACTAATAGCAATAAGATCACTGACCAGTTAATACAAACCTATGAAGTAGTAATGGAAGTAGGCCATTTAACCCTTGGAGCCTCCTCTGTATTTTCGTGGCAAATGTGGCATCTTTTTGTTTTTTGAGTCGCACATCCCCATCTGTCCATCTTAAACTTTGATTCTCTTGCCTAACAATTTTTAGCCCTCTGTCTTATAAGTATTCAGTAACCAGAGGCAGAGTGTTCCAAAGTCACTTAGCCCTCTGAGAGAAAAAAATAACTTCTTATCTCTATCTTGAATGGGCAAGTCTGAATTTTAAAACCGTGCCCCCTGCGTTTGGACTGACCCACAAGGGGAAACATCTTTTCCATGTCTACTTTGTCAAGGTTCAGGATCTTCTATACTTCAGACAAGTCTTATAAAATGCAATGGAAAGAAGACATCCTACTCAGTTCAAGAGCTACCCATTCCAAGATCAAGCGAGTAAACTGTTTTCAATACATTTATATTCCTAAGGAAAGACAGCACCACTGCAAATGTACTCAAGATGTGGTCTCATCCAATACCCTGTACAACTGAAGCATAATCTGATTTGTTGATTGAGATCACAGGATTTAAAGGGTGTAAAGTTAGGTAAGTTATGCAAATGTGGTCAAAAGATGCTCATGTTTTAAACTCAAATGTTGTCAGAGGGAGGGGAAACTGAAGGAGGTAATGAGTTTTGGATCAAGTTTGCAGAAGTGTTGTGGCGCAGAAAGGGTCATTCAGCCCATTGTGTTTGCACTGGTTCTGTTACTTGGTGCCAATCTCCTGCTTTTTTTCCCAAATCCCTGCAGCGGATTTCTATCCAAATCATCAAATGTCCTCTGGATTGCCTCAATTGAACCTGAATCCAACACGAACCCTAACTACTCGCTTTGTGGAAACAATTGCATTTCCCTTGCTTATTTTACACATCACTTGAATTCTATGCCACCTTGTTCTTTCTCCTTTTATGAGGGGGAACAGCTTCTCCCTATCTACTCTCTCTCGCCGGCTCATGATTTTGAAGACCCTATAAAATCTCCTCTCAGCCTTCATCTTTCTAAGGCAAGCAATCCAGTTTCTTCAATATGTCACATAACCATAGTTTCATATTGCTGGAACCATTCTTGTCAAGTCAGTTTTATTAGTGTTAAGTTCTGACAAAATGAGAATTCATTGTTTGCCAGGAGCAGTGAAGAGGACAAGAATCGAGCACACTGGTTCTCTCGAGCTCAGTTTAATGGAAGAATGCATGTTAATTTTTTTTTGTGAAATGTGCAGTGCCTGGTCAAAAGTACTAATGGCACCTTTGTAACTGTGATAAAGGTTGGCTATCTATGTTTATCCTGCTTGACCCTGCCAATAGACTTTGATCCTCATCCTCATTCCTCATTCACTGCCACTTCACTGTCAGGGATGACACTCCTGGTTCTGTTTTTTTTTAATCCTCATGGGAACTGGACAATCATCTGAAATCACTCCTCTTCATTTTCTTTCGTCATACCTCTGTGCCCCATTTCTACCCCCACTTCAATGATCTCTTCATGGTTTCCTTCTGTTGTGTAATTTCATTGGTATGATGCATTTCAGTGGCATTATTGAAGAAAATGCAACATCAGTTTCCACATGTAGGTAGCTCGTAGTTGCTCCCCTTACCAGCTTTCCTCTCAACCCTTCACGACCTTTAAATTGTCACACTGCTATCTAATATCTTTATGTCCTCCAACTTAATTATTAGATAGACTAAAGCCTCAGTCTGATTCAGATCATCTTCCATTGAAGTCTTCCTTGTATTTTTGTTACATCTGGATTGAACTGTTCCAGGACAACAAAAAAAGCCATTCCTGTTCTCCTTTTTTTAAACTTCAGTTATCTAAAATTCTGATTTGGTAGATGTGAAGCTGGAAAGGCACAGCAGGTCAGGTAGCATTTGAGGGGCAGGAAAGTCAATGTTTCAGGCTGAAACTCTTTGTCAGGACTAGATGGGGTGGAAGCCAGACATATATAGTGGGAGGGGGATGGGGCTTAGGAAGGGCAGGTGGGATAGTGATAGTCGGGTGCAATAAGGGTTATTGTCATTAGATTGTGGGAAGAATGGAGCAGATAGGTGAGTAGGAAGACAAACAGGTTAGGACAGGTCTAGGAGGTGAGGAGGAAGGGTGGGGCCAGCCATCAGATAAGGCTGGAGAGTTTGAAGCTGGTGAAGGTTGTGTTGAAGCCGTTGGGCTGTTAGTTTCCCAGGCAAATATAAGGTGTTGTTCCTCCAATTCTGTGAGGCATCACTCTGACAGTGGATGAGCCAAGGATGGATTATTGTGGGGGGAGTGGAAGGGGGAATTAAAGTGGATGACATCTGGAAGATTAAGTTGTTTAATGGGTGCAAAGTGCAGATGCTCCACGAGCAAGTCCCTGAGCCTGCGTTTGGTCTACCCAATATGGTGGAGACCAATTGGAAGCAACATACGCAATAGATGAGGTTAGATGACTTCAGGTGAATCTCTGTCGGATCTGGAAGGATTGTTTAGGACCTTGGATGGAGGTGAGAGGGGAAGTGTCGGGGCAGATATTGTATCTCTTGTCGTTCCAAGGAAAGATACCAGGTGTAGTGCAGAAGTCGGCGGAAAGTGTTGCATTGTTGAAGGAGTCTCAGACTGAGCGGTCCCTGCAGAAAGTGGACAGAGGATAGAGAAGGAAATATCTTTTTGGTGGTGGGGTCTGATTTAGGTGGCAGCAATGTCAGAGGATGGTGCATTTAAAATTCTGCTGCTTTTTTACATTTAGCTCCAGATCTCATTCATTCACCACCATTTATGCTCACTGATTTACATTGAATTCCAGTCAAGCAGTGCATCAATTTCACATTTCTCTCATCCTTTCTGGTGCTGTTTAACTCTAGGTCTTTGACCAGGCTTTGATGATGGATCTGAATATCTCTCTGTACAACTCAACTTTTTACCATGTTTCTGTAAAGCACCTTGGCATACTTAATTATTTTAAACAGACAATGTAAAATCATATGGTCTTTATTATAATATTGCTACAGCCTTCTGCAATGGATGAATGAGATTTTGAGGTGAACCATAGGACACCAATATTCTTTCAAGTGAGTGGTTTAATATGGAAAATTCCATTTCAACTTTTCAAAGTCATCTTTTGGAAAGCATATCTTGCCAATTTAAGCTAGTATTGCTCATTCTGAAATTTCAGCAGTTGAGTTGAAAACTGGAATTTCTGGATTACAACCCATAAACTCTTGATATTCAGGTCACCTGTATGTATATGTAAATGCACACACAAGCACTTTTCAATTTACTTATGTTTATCTTCAGTTGTTCCTACAAACTATTCCACTTGCCTCCATTTGCTTATTTTAGATGCAGTTTCATCATAGGTTTTGCTGGACCTTTACGTTAGGTACTCTGCATCTACAAGAGACAGGGAGCCTACTTTCACTTTGTTCCGATTGATCACTTCTACTAACCCCTTTTTAGATGTTGAATTCATTAAGTCTTCATTGCTTTTCAGATTTAATAAATCAGGTCGTCTTCCAAGTTTGTGTGAAAGAAGTCATTTCAGAATAGTTTTGATAAGAACAGTTCTGAAGACCATTTTTTTAAATTGGACTAAATGATGTAGAAAGGAATTTCTTTAAACCCAAGGAAACTTTGTAAGAAGGTGTTTGCCACTTTGCAAGCCAGTTACTGGAACACATTCTGGAGTTCTGTCTGCAGTGGGGGAGAATTCCAGACATATCAGGACCATTCATGTGTTGAGAGCAGTTTTGCCCAGAGGCCATAAGATATAAGGTAAGGCAGTCTTTTGATTGGTTTTTCAATCAAGACCAATTGTTGCGGGCTCAAGAAGGCAAAGCACCACACAAACTTCATAATTGACTCTTGGACAGTTAATTATAGCATTGTGTTTGGATAACTGGGAGAAGCTTCCAACCTGCAAATAAAAAGCTTTGAACACGTGCTCTCCCTCTGTACCTAATGGAAAAGCAACAAATAATCTCCTAATAGCTCTTCCAACTCAACCATTTTTCTGTAAATGTCTGTCTCTGCAAATTCCTTTGTTGAAAGGAAATAGGTGTTGAACCAATATGTGAACGAATGACAATCGATGTACCCACAGTCTACTATCATGAATCAAGAATTGGAAGGAACCAGAAGAAAGGTAGAAGAAAACAGCTCACTCTGTTATTCCATATGGGTAACAGAACGGCACTTCTCTGATTTTTTTTTTCCCCTTCCCCATCCATAATACCAGTGTCTTGTCTATGTGGTGTCTGTTTACATGTGTATGGGTATTTTTTAAAAACGTAGAGTTTATTTGAATTATAAGTTAACAATTCTTTTCTTGCCTTTGGTTAAAAACAGTTCAAAATACAAAGTTATTTTATTAATGAAAATAGCTTTTCCCCTGAATTATGCGGTTAGGTAAAGTTGAGTTATTTGGTGGTTAGCTAGGTTTTCACAATTGTGACACCTCTCGGAATAATAAGCCTTGTTTCCAGCAGCGAGAAAGTGAAGACCACAGATGCTGGAGATCAGAGTAAAAAAGTGTGTTGCTAGAAAAGCACAGCAGGTCAGGCAGCACCTGAGAAGCAGGAGAGTCAACATTTCGAACATTAGCTCTTCATCAGGAATGAAGAGCTGTTGAAGAGCTTTGCTCGAAACGTCTACTCTTCTGCTCTTCAGATACTGCCTGACTGGCTGTGCTTTCCCTGCACCACACCTTTTGACTCTTGTTTTCGAGCACATATTTTCAGTATATTGTGGCACCATATTCGCTGTAAAAATCAACTTGTGGGATATTGGAGCATGTGAAACCCACTGGGGTGTATTTTTCCTTGTGGTCTGACTCAAAATTATACTTGAACTATAGTTACCTTCAGATGAGATTAATACCTTTCTACGGCAGAACCTATTGGACTTTTTTGTATTTTTAATTGAACTCCTTTCTAAAGGATAGCTTTTTAATATTGATCATCCTCTTTGAGATGGGTGAGAGAATTCCCGTTAATTACTGAGATCCTTTAGAGTATTAGGGCATTTTACTTCTGTAGAATGACCTTTTTTGTCAATGTTGTTGGCAAGAGGTTTTTCATGTTGCATGTTGGTTGCAGAAGCTACCTGCAGGTTGCTTCTGGGTAACTGCTCTGCTCAAGCCAATGAACCTAATGAGATTCTGAAGAAGAGTCATTGGGCCCGAAACATCAATTCTGCTTTCTCTCCACAGATGTTGCCAGACCGGCTGAGTGTTTTTGGAAATTTATATTTGTATCTGATTTCCAGCATCCGCAGTTCTTTGTTTATTGCTAACCTAGTAAAATTCCTCATCTGAAATGTGGGAAGCTGGTTCAGCAACAATTAAGGTGAGAAGTGAATATCTTCAGTGTGGAGGATAAGGATGAGCTCCCCACAATGCACTTCTCCAGGATTGAAGTTCCTATCAATACCACAAGAATATTCAACTTATCTCCAAAATAAACTCACTTTATTTTTGTTCTGGGATTTGTGCCAGATTTTAGAAGTATACAATTATGTTTGAAATGCATCTACGAAGAAAGAAATGTACAATCAAGGATATTTGTCAAATAATCCACATTTTGTCAATATCTTACTGTCCCCATTGTTACTACGTAATCATGCAGAATGTGACCTCGTAATTCTGAGGAAATAGTACTTCCTTCAGGACTTGCCACAGAAGATAATGTGTGTGCAAAAATCATTGCCATACTCAAATCCACCTAAAAGTGATGTTTGACTTGTTAAGTGCTGATGATGCATTCTTGTTGCTCCTATCACTGATCAGCTAATTATGCCATTCCTTAATCTGAGCATTTGGTTCTTCACTGCTGTGTCTAACTGGAATGTTTCTATCTGCACATTGGATCAGAATCAGTTCCAAGCATGTCAATTGGCATTTGATTACTATGGAATTGGATGTGTTGTTACATGTTGAATTAATGGGCATACATAGTGAGTTCTTTCCACTGAGTCAAGTTAATTTGAATGCCATGACAATATTTTTGGGGCAGTAGAGTCATAGAGATGCATAGCATGGAAACAGACCCTTCGGTCCAACCTGTCCATGCCGACCAGATATCCAACCCAATCTCATCCCACCTGCCAGCTCCCGGCCCATATCCCTCCAAACCCTTCCTATTCATATAACCCATCCAAATGCCTTTAAAATGTTGCGATTGTACCAGGCTCTGCCACATCTTCTGGCAGCTCATTCCATACACAAAAGTAGTTCAATTTAATTCTCTCTCCAAGTCAAAAAATGTACTGATGTTTGTTTTTTAAGGGGAACGTAAGTTTTCAATTTGCTGTTGTTGCAAGACTTCACCAGCACAAGATGCTGTTAACGCTACCTTTTTTAACTGACCATTGTTGAAGTGTCAACTTTTCAGACAAATGGAAAAAAATAATGAATTAGTTTACACTTCTGTGTGAGTCACTACATCTGAATGGCCTTTCACTTTCGAGTTGATGTGAGTTTTTTTAATATTCACTCATGGGATATGGGCGTCGCTGGCTAGTCAGCATTTGTTGCCTATCCCTCGCTGCCTTTGAACTGAGTGACCTGTTAGACCATTACAGGAGCACTTGAAAATCAACCACATTACTGTGGGTCTGGAGTCACATGTTGGCCAGACAGGTGAGGATGGCAGATTTCCTTCCCTGAAGGGCATGAGTAAACCAGATGAGTATTTCCAACAATCGTTATTGTTTTCATGGTCATCAGTAGATTGTTTCTTGTGGATTATTTTTAAATGAATTCAAATTACTCATCTGCTGTGGCTGGATTCAAACCCAGGTCCCTAGAACATTAGCTGAGTTTAGTGATAATGCCACTAATTCTTAATTCATATCAATTCATAATATGTAGTTGAATAACATGTGTGATCAATTTGCAGAAAAGCATGAGAAATTTTCTGCTGACCTCTAGGTGCTACAGATCTGGAGTCACATAAGCCAGACCAGGTTAGGATTACTTTGCTAAAGGACAATGATGAACCAGATGTTTCTATTAAATGACAGTCAATGATAGTTTATCGTCACTATGACTGAGATAGTTTTTGAATTTCAGATTTGTTAATTAATTAGTTGGAATTGTTCATTAATTTTAAATTACACTATTACCCTGTCTGCCAGATTGTCCAGTGACAACCCCACTCATATGAAGAGCAATGCACCTGGTTTATGTCCTCCTTTAACGTCTATGCATGTGCGCCTTCCAGCAAGTGGGTAGAGGTCTGTGCAAATGCTGAGGGCAATACAGGATTTTCCTTTTAGTTGGTTGAGACGAGTGGATTAAATGCCGCCTGGCCTCTGCTGTTATAAGTGATTTATAATTAACTATAGGTGCATGTTTCGAAGCATATACTATTACATGTGTAACAAGAGCAACTGGATTTCAAAAGTTACTCTGCAGTTGTAGTTTGCCTTGGGATATTTTGCAAAAGTGTTTAAACGTGCATGTCAGTTCTTCCTTAAAATCAGAAACATTCTGGTTTTCCTGTGTAAGCTCACTTAAATGTTTTGCCAAATCTTGCTTCACCAATAGGTTCTATACAGGCAGTAATTTTCTCTTGTTCAGCAGCTGCTTTCTTGCATACTGTAAGCAACTTTTTGAGCAGGCGCAGCAGTGTTGAATTTCAAGTTCATGAGTAGAGATGCTCAAGCAGTGGTAAGTTACTGTTATCTTGTTCAGGCTGTCGATTGTTTGTGATACTATATGAAATCTAAATTCATTGGCTTCAATTCAGCTCAGTTCCAGAACTGATGACAAAGTCTACATGAGCCTTTGAGTTAATCTTCTTAATGTCAGACATAAAATTTAGAATCCTGTAACTCAATTGATCTATATATGGATGAAAATATATTGCATTTACTCCATGAACAATGTCACCATATCCCAAAATGCTTTGCAGTCAGTAAATTACTTGTGAAATGTAGTCACTATTGTAGTGGAAAAAATGGGTTTATCAAGTCTACATCTTACAAGGGGGTCAGTTAGCTCAGTTGGCTGGATGGCTGGTTTACCACATAGAGTCGTGCCAACAGAGCAGGGTTCCGACATTGGCTGATGTCGACCTCTCTCTTCTGATGCGTGATGACCCTCAGGTTAAACTCACCACCAGTCATCTCTCTGAGGGCAGGCCTACGGTCCTCTGGGACTATGGTAACTACTACCATTACACTTCAAAGCAGGTCTTAGATGGAATTTATGTTCCAGATAATCGCCCAAGATTGTGTGTGAGAATAATTAGGGCCAAGGTAACAGGGCAATAGTGACTGAAGTGACAGTTTTGGGAAACTTGGAGGAAGTCTAAGCTGAGGCACTGTGTCTGCCTTCTGAGTTTCCCAACAAAGTTAATAGTACAAATTACAATAATAGCTTTCATCTCATTGCAGTTGTGGAGTCATGGTTACACAGAGCAAGATTAAGCACTAAATACTGTACAATTTTTAATTTTAGAAGAGGTCTGACAAAGTAGGAAATGTAGTATTGACAATAAAAATGGAATATAGAGAGAAATTATGAGAAGAATTGATTAGAATTAAGTAAATTTATTTAATAGACGTCAAGGTGCAGCAAACATTGGGTAGAGTTGTTTAAAGGTCTCCCAAGAAGTATTTGCAGTCATAGTGTGCAGGAGGAAGCTAAACCAAGAAAATAGAGGTATGTGCAATAAGTTACACTAGTACGATGATCACAAGAGAATTAAGATTCATATAGACTGGGCAGATCAGGTTTGCAGCAATAGTTTGAAGGATGAGTTGATGGTATATATGGATTGTGGGCCAAGATGTCAGGGAACCAACTCATGGACGAGACTGTTTCGGAGCCTGCATTGTTCCGTGAGTAAAGGTTAATTAACCAACAGTAATAAAGGAACCTTCATGGAAGAATGACCATAATATGCTATAATCTTAGATTGGATTTGAAAATCTTTTTTGTGAAGTCTGAAACTAGAGTCTTAAATACAAAGTGCATAAGCAGGAGAGGTGAGCTGGCTCCAGAAGATTTGGAAATTACATGAAAAGGCTTATCAGTAGAGAAGCAATGACTAGCATTTAAATAATGAAAACATAAATTTCAATGAAAGTGTAACAGTTAAGCCATAAAAGAAGACTCTCTGTGATCCAACTGTGGCTGACAAAGAAATAATGGAAAAGGCTTTTTATGTTGTGGGAAACATCAGAAAGATTTTAAAATTCTGCAAAGGAGAGCCATGAATTTGAAGAAACAGTATGAGAGTAGATAGCAAAAAATATAAGTAGTCCAAATTGTGTACATTAATCTAAGTAGGAAGAGAATATGTGGAGTAAGGAAATGCCAGGCACAATAACAAATACTTTGTATCTGTCTGGATGTTAAAAGGCAGAAAAATGTTGAAGTTGTGGGGAATCATGGATTTTAGAAAGTGAGGAAATTGAAGAAGTCAGTCTAAGTGAAGAAAACATTGGAGAAATTAATGGACCTAAATAGCAACAAATCTGATCTGAAAAGAGTTGATGACAGAGATAGTGAATGCATTGATTTGATTTTTTTGATTAGTGGTAAAACAGTTTCTTTGGATTGGAAGGTAGCAAATCAAGCCTATTGTTTAAGCAGAAGGAGAATTAACTAGAGTTTGTGGGTGGAAAAATGGTCACATTTATGATTTGGGATGTCATAATAGGGCACTCCAATTATAACATGGTTAAGTGGACTTATGGGGCGGGGGAGAAACAGTTACCAAATTTCATTAATTGTGTTTTGATTGTGTAACTAATCAGATTCGTGTCAGGGAATCCAACCAATATAGTGTATTTGTATTTTCAAAAAGTATTGTGTGCCACACAAAAGGATTTATAAATTAGTACTTGTGGGGTTTGGTTGAATACTGTATAGCAAAGAACAGAAATAGACAGGGCATTTTTCAGTGACTTAGATGCAACATGGGTAGCACGGTGGTTTAGTGGTTAACACTGCTGCCTGATTGCGCTTGGGTCTCGCGTTTGATTCCATCCTTGCCTGTGTGTGGAATTTGCACATTCTTCCCATGTCTGTGGGGGTTTCTTCCCGGTCCTCCGGTTTCCTCCCACAGTCCAAAGATGTGCAGGTTAGGTGGATTGGCCATGCTAAATTGACCATAGTGTCCAAAGATGTGCAGGCTTAGATGGGTTAGCAATGGGACATGTCACAGGGTGGATGTGAGTGGGATGTTCTTTAGAGGGTCTTTGTGGACTTGATGGCTGAATGGCCTGCTTTCACACTGTAGGGATTCTGTGAATGCATGATATTGTCATAGCAAGGATTGAACCTTGCTCCTCAGCTATCGCAATGATCAATGAAGAGTGCTTGAGGGCAAGTCAGAGGCAGCATCAGGCAAGACTTAAAATGAGAAGGCAACCTTGAAAAGGTACAATACAGGACTACTTACATGCCAAGCAACAGCTTATAGGCAGGCAACCAGCATCTCACACACAAGCTCTGTATTCCAGTCATTTCTGACCATGAATGATGGTGGACATTTACACAGCTCATTGGATGAGGCAGCTGTGCAAATATCACTGTCCTCAATGCTTGGAGAGCCCAGCACGTTAGTGCAAAAGTTAAGTCTGAAATGTTTGCATCTTCAGCCAAAAGAGCCAAGTTGATCCATCTTGGCCTGCTCCAGAGGTCCCTGTATCACAGTTGAGATATTATTCAGCCAAATCAATTTACTCCTTATGATCAAAAGAAATGTCTGAAGGCACTGGAAAGTGCAAAAGTTATGAGCCCCGACAGTATTCCAGCAATAGTTGTGAAGATTTATACAAAGGAACTTGCTGCAACCCTCGTAAAGGCATTCCATTGCAGCCACAACACTAATATCTCCAGAACGTTGTGGGAAATTGACCAGATATGTCTTCTCCAGAAAGAGCACCACAAATCCAACTTGGCAATTAATTCCCTCTTGGACCACTCTTGATTGTTAACAAAGTGATAGAATGGGCCATTAACAGTTGTTACGACACGGTGGTGAACTCCTCTGCTAAGTAAACAAAACACCCAGAAAAGCTCACCTCGTCTCTTATTCTGTTAAAGTATGAGTGACGGAGAACTCCCAACTTCCACTATTTAGGGAAGAATATCAATTTTACTCTTTAACTCTGAAAGTGAACATTAAACAACAAGTACTTAAACTCTAAGCCTCCTTTTTCTTAAAGGTTTGTTATCTACCTCCAACTTTTATCACAATATACTGTTCTAAAAACTACCCATATTAAAATTACATCAACTTCAATTTCAAAACCAGACAATGGCGGTCATCTCCAGTGTCTTCCTTTCTCTGTCTGGAGATCTCCCTTGGTCATCTTCGGTCTTGTGCTACAAAGATGTTTCGTCTGAAAAACCTCCCTTTTGATCGTGTTTTCCTCACCATTACTCTGGCAATGACAGTTGATCGCTCTCTCTGGCTAACTGTCAACTTCTTTATACTTGAAACATCAGATCGTCTTATTGGTTTGATGTTGTCAAAAACAACACATTCAAATTTGATTGGATTTTCGTATCCTCGGGCATAATTTAAACTGGTTAGATTCAAAAGGTGGTCAAAATAACTGAGGTATCCAATTTACAGCCTAATGTTACATCTTTTCAATTTTCCAGTACACTCAGACTGCTGGTCAGACACATGACAGGTGCTTGTAAGCCCTGAATACAAAACAGCCTTTTTCTCTCTCTCTCTCTCTCTCTCTCTCTCTCTCTCTCTCTCTCTCTCTCTCTCTCTCTCTCTCTCTCTCTTTCTCTCTCTCTCAAAAGTACAGTGAACACCTTCAACTTCATAAGTGTTATCAGCCTTACTTGGATGGATCCTGTAAACAGTAGCATTTCACTTCCTGGATCTTTTCTGATCCTCTGCCTGTGGTCTCCTTCCAGTTTTCTAATTCCTTGTGTCAGTGTCCTCTTCTTCCAGGATCTTTGTTACCTTTCTCTCTCAGGACTCCAGGTTACTTCTACCTTATAGTTTCTCTTTTATCGGGCTATCCTCGCACACTTGGTAGCAATGTTTCCTTTTACTTGTTTGTTGCGTGCAGTCGGTACGCTTTTTGTCAGTGGCCTTCCTATGGACAGTAAAACCATGTGAGCTTTACTTACCTTTTGATAATTTAGGGGAATATAAGGTTTACTGACTACGCTAACATCATAACAGCCAGTTGGCTTTGTTACATTTAACAGCAGAGCGGGAGCAGAAGCAGCAAAGAATGCTGCATTCACCTCGCCTACTGCTGCACTGCACACTGGTGTCCTCCATCTGAAGCATCTTGTCAGTTTTCTGAAGTACTTAATTGCCCTTCTCCAGGAATTCAGGTTTCTCTGTGGAGTGACGCACAAGGACAGACTGAATTTTGTTTTCATATTGGACTTTGCTAAAGGAGATTTTGGAGAACTGGCTCGTTTCCACTCGACTTGGAGGGGATGGAGTGGTCACTAAAGTCTATGGATTTAAGAACTTGTGAATTTTTTTTCCACATGGGAGAATTCTTCAAATTTTACTTACTGTAACAGACTTGTAATTTTGTTGTTATAATCACTGCATGTTGGATTTCAAAAACATGCTTAAATACTAGCTGTTTTATGAAAGCTGATAATGCCATTGGTTATCATGAAATGAAAAGAAGAGTGAATAAGAATGTGTGTTGGATATAAGCAGGCGGGGAAAGAGTTCTGCATTTTGTGAAACCAGAGATTCAGCTGAGCATGACTCAGATCACATAAGAACTTGCAGTTAACAATGGGGTGCTGGAGGCAAGGGTAATGAGTTAACAAGGTGGAAAAGTATTTATTATGTAGAGCCATTTAACAATATTGGAAGCATTCAGTATGTAAGGTGAGAAGTATTCATTATGTGAAGCTGGTTGAGTTTAAGAACATCCATTGTGTAACACCAGCTGGCTAAATCTTTATTGTTGATGCTCACTGATTGTAGCGGTCAACCAATTAATACGTATGTTTCCTTATCTGGATGTTCCTCCCTGTAAAATTATGATATAGTTCATTGAGAAACTGCTCTTCCAGAGAAGACCAGGAACCCATGTCCCTGTGCACAAGGGTGATCGTTCTCTCTCCCTCCAGGGCCCAAAATAAAGATGAGGGAAGTAAAACTATACTATACTATACTATACTATGAGCGTGTTGTTTCGACTGAGTGGGGGAAATGGGATGACATTGCGGAGGTAGTATCTAAGGAATTGAAGATGACCTAGAGTAGGTCCTTGTTGATTGTGATTCTTGGGACTTGTTGCTGGAGGGAACTCGGCAGTTGAGTTTTTAATGAGCTGAAATTGAATGATGTTGATGAGTGTAATGGAGCTGTAGAGTTTGGACCAGATTTGTTCATAGGATGGTAGGACTGTTTTATGAAGTGAGATTATGCAAACTGGCCCTCTGTTCTCTGTCATGTGGAAAAATGAGAGGTGATATCATTGAAAATCTCATTGAGACCTTCAAAATACTTTTAGGATAGCTGCGTTAGTTTTATATAAAATGTGCCTCCACGTGGGGGAATTTAGAACCAGGGCCACAGTTGGAAATTAAGGGGTGAGACTTTTTTTTACTTTGTTTGTCATGATCCTTTGGAATTCTCTGCAACAGTGTTGTATAAACTCAGTCTTTGAATACAGTTGGTTCTGTTATAAGACATGTATCTTCACTGCAAATTGGCTTTAATGCATTTGAAGAATTCAGACTGTTATTTGTAGAAAAGGAACTTTCCCTACCTGTATTGGCTATAACGTGATTCTGGCTCCATCAGTTTACAGGGGAACCTTGATTATTCGAATGAGATAGGCAGGCATTATTTCATTCAGATAATCGATTATTCAATTAAATGCCTTTCCTCTGGGGCCCGGCGCTTTTAAAGTAGGCTCCCCATTCAGGAGACTGCAGAAGCACACAGCGCCCGAGCCCCCACCCCCAATCCTGGCCAACCCTGCCCCCTCCCGCCCCACCACCCGCCCCTGTCCAACGCCCCCGTCCAACACCCCCCCCGCCCTCCAACACTGCCCCGTCCAACACTGCTCAGCCGCCCCCCCCGCCCACCCCTCGACCTCAACCAACATCTCGCCCCAACCCCATCCAACACCGCTCCCACCCGCCCCAGCCCCCTCTCTGGGACAGCCAGACTAAACAACAACAAGACTGCTGCTGCTGCCTTTGTGGGGTAAGTCTCTCTCACTCATACTCCCACTCTCTCTCACACTCACTCTCTCTCTCTCTCACTCACTCACACACACACACACACACACACACACACACACACACACACACACACACACAACATTTTGACAGGTTTCACCTCTGCCCTGTACAGGACAATGTTCATCAGATTATCTGGGGAAGTGGGGAGGTTTAGGGTACACCCCTCTGCAAAACTCCAGGGAAAGTGTTGGGGGAGAGAGAGGGCAGGAGGGAGGTCAGTCATTTGGAGACTGTGCCTGTTTAATCACTGTTGGAAACGCATCTTTGATGTAATGTTTCTCTTGGGACCTAGAGATCTTTTTCGGATAATTGGTATTCAGATAATCGAGGTTCCTCTGTAAATGTTGCAGCTATTTCATGATTTTTCTTATAACATGCAATTGCACGAGAATGAAATTCTGGCGTTGCATCAGAACTGACAGTGTATATATAAGGTAGATATTGAGATATTTTTGATCATCAGTGGTATGCACCATAATGGTGATGGAGTGGGTAAAGGCATTAGTGTTTGATCAACCATGGTCATATTGAATGGTGCGGAAGGTTCAACAAACTGAATGGTCTTTTGTTTCTGTGGATGCGTGTTGAAAGGGCAGATTTTAGAATTGGCATGATGTTCTGAAGTAGAACTGCACAGTCTTGTGAAGGAGATAAGATGGAGCCGGAAGCTCAGCTCAAGGTTGTTTGGAAAGTCGTTTTTAAACAGCCTGATTTGAGCGGAAGATGGTAGCCATGGAGAACAATGGAGTTGGATGTGACAGCACAATGTGTGGCCAGGTTAGCAGGAGTTCATCTTTGACCAAATATCACAAAAACACAAGTTGTGGGATGATAGGAATGAATACACAGAGTAGTGCATGAGCTACTTAACATTTTGACCTGTCAACTGCTGCCATTTGGATAAGTATGGGTCCAATGGGAGAAATGGGGAAGAAGCATGACTTGTCTTTAACTTGGTCCCAAAGTGATGTTGGGAAGTGAAGCCATTGAAGTGCTCCAGTTCCACTTTTGGATGCCTAATTGTAACCAAACAAGAGCCATTCTCTTGAGCTGCAGAGAAACCACGATTATCTGAATAAGATGGGCGGGCACTATTTCGTTCAGATAATTAATTATTCGATAAATTGAGTCAATGCCTTTCCTCTGGGGCTCAGAGTTTTGTGTTGTCCGCTCCCTGCTCAGGAGACGCACAGCACACCATGCGCAAACCCCGCCACCCACCTGCCCTCCAACCCTGTCCAACACTGCCCTCTGCCCACCCCTCAACCCTGTCAAATACTGTCCCTGTGCCCCTCCCCCAAAACATGTCCAACATAGACAACGAGCAAAACTATGTCATTTACATGAGAGGACTGTAACAAACATTACATTGGACGAACAGGCAGAAAACCAGCCACCAGGCTACATGAACATCATCTAGCGACAAAAAGACATGACCCTCTCTCACTAGTATCCTCACATACAGATGAGGAAGGACACGACTTCGAATGGGACAACACATCCATCCTAGTACAAGCCAAACAAAGACACGCATGAGAATTCCAAGAAGCATGGCATTCCAACCGGAACTCTGTCAACAAACACATTGAGTTAGACCCCATCTCCCATCCCCTGAGAAAAAGAATAGGAAGTGACTTCACCACAGGAAATAACATCAACACAGGAAATGGCATCAGCAACCCAAAGAAACCCAAACATATAAATAGAAAGCAGGAATTATCAGCATTGCTTTGCCTGAGGCCCACTGAAGATGTTGCCTAGTATGGTAACGAAATGTCTAGAAATGAACCTTGCAGCTCAGCGAGCAAACATACATCCAAAGTCTCAAGCTGAATGACAAATCTTCTCAAAACTCACTGATACAAATATTTGTTCAATTCCTTGTGATATTTCCTGGTTCCCCATTATTGGTTCCTCCAGGTGATTCTGTATTGGAATTTACTTCGACCTCTGCATTTCATTTTATATATTTAAAGAAACTTACTGTTTTTTAGTCATATTTGCTATTTGCCATTTACCCTCAACGTTCATTTTCTTCATCTTTCGTAATTTCTTTGTTGTTCCTGTGTTTTGTTTTAGAAATTTCCAATTCTTTAATTTCATGCTAAACTTTGCCACATTGGTGTCATGTTTGTCTGTCTTGCTCTTTCTCGTCCCTACATGCCATCTCTCCCTCAACCACCACATGTTCTCTTCCCCATCCCCTCACTCTCTTTCCCCCCCCATGTCACTCTTTCCCACACCCTCCTCTCCCACACCGTCTGCTTAGCCCCCCATGCCCCCCCTCAACTCCCACCCCTATCCTCCCATCGGCACCCCCTCCCTTTTTTTTCTGCTAAATTCCTTTCCCACTTCACTACAGCCAACTCTGTCTTCGTCCTTTATAATTATCCTCCTTTTAGGTTCATAGTTGTTTCTGGCCCATGTGGGCTTTGTGACTTCAAGTCCAAATAATTATTTGCCATTATACGTCTTTAGTCATTTACTACCGAAGCTACCCCACCATTCTTTCCGTCCGGTCTGTTATTTTGACAAGTCACATGCCATTGAATATTTACTTTTCAATTTTCATCTCTTTGTAACCATGTTTCTGTAATAGCTATAATATCATATCTATTATGCTCAGTTTGTTCTGTGTATTCATTTACTTTATTCCAAATATCTGTGTTGAAATGAAGAGACATTAATTTTGCCTTTTTACCATTTTCATTTCCCTTCTTGGCCAGATTGTACTGCTTTTTGTAAAAAAAAATGTTTACACATTGTATCTTCTTATCCCACTCTGGATATCAATACAATAATCAGTAAGCTGCAATGCTGCCATATCATACTGCTTCCTAAGTATATGTACCTCCTCTCCAGAATCTACCCTCCATCTATTTATTTTAAAGCCCTTTCTGCAGCATAAAGCTGTGGGCACTGCTGAACTGTCCCCTTCACAAGACAATTCTTGGAAACTCGGAGTGGAAATGAAAAGTGATTGGGAAGAAAGGATTTACATTGAAACTAAATTTTATTGACTTTTTGACAACGGGATTAATCATTTTGTGCTCTTTCTAAATACCCAGTCTCACAGAGTGTTCTTTTGTTTGTTGCTATCTGTTAATTATCACTTTGCAACTTACAATGAGAACAAATTATGCATCAGAAAAGGTGTTCTTGGGTCGACTTATCAACTGGTATTGCCACATCCCACTGAAGTCGAATGCTGAGAACCAAGCTGTGAAACCAAGTTGTGAAAGTTTAAGATTTTAAGAATAATGCAAGACAAGAATACTGGAGCAAGGTTTTGCAGATGCTGGAATCTGCACTGAAAATGAAAAATACTAAAAATCACAGCCACAGCGTCATAGAGATGTACAGCACGGAAACAGCCCCCTCAGTCCAACTTGTCTATGCTGCCCAGATATCCCAACTCAATCTAGTCCCACCTGCCAGCACCTGGCCCACATCCCTCCAAACCCTTCCTATTCATATACTCATCCAGATGCCTTTTAAATGTTGCAATTTTATTAGCCTCCATCACTTCCTCTGGCAGCTCGTTCCATTCACGTACCACCCTCTGTGTGGAAAAAGTTGCTCCTTAGGTCTCTTTTATATCTTTCCCCTCTCACTCTAAACCTATGCCCTCTCGTTCTGGATTCTCCCACTCCAGGGAAAAGACTTTGTCTATTTACCCTATCCTTGCCCCTCATAATTTTGTAAACCTCTATAAGGTCACCCCTCAGCCTCCAATGCTCCAGGGAAAACAGCCCCAGCCTATTCAACCTCTCCCTATCGCTCAAATCGTCCAACCCTGGCAACATCCTTGTAGATCATTTCTGAACCTTTCAAGTTTCACAACATCTTTCCAATAGGAAGGAGACCAGAATTGCACGCAATATTCCAACAGTGGCCTCACCAATGTCCTGTACAGCCGCAACATGACCTCCCAACTTCTCTACTCAATACTCTGACCAAGAAAGGAAAGCATACCAAATACTGCCTTCATTATCTTATCTACCTGCGACTTCACTTTCAAGGAGCTATGAACCTGCACTCCAAGGTCTCTTTGTTAAGCAACACTCTCTAGGATCTTACTATTAAGTGTATAAATCCTGCTGAGATTTGCTTTTCCAAAATGCAGCACCTCGCATTTGCCTAAATGAAATTCCATCTGCCACTTCTCAGCCCATTGGCCCATTAATCAAGATCCCGTTCTAATCGGAGGTAACCTTCTTTGCTCTCCTTTACACCTCCAATTTTGGTGCCATCAGCAAACTTACTAACAGACCTCTGATGCTTGCATCCAAATCATTTATATAAATGATGAAAAGTAGTGGACCCAGCACCAATCCTTGTGGCACTTCACTGGTCACAGGCCTCCAGTCTGAAAAACAGCCCTGCAACACCTTTCTCTATCTTCTACCTTGGAGCCAGTTCTGTATCCAAATGGCGAGTTCTCCCTGTATTCCATGAGATCTAACCGTATTCACCAGTCTCCCATGGAAAACCTTGTCAAACATCTTACTGAAGTCCATTTCGATCACATCTGCCGCTCTGCCCTCATCAGTCCTCTTTGTTACTTCTTCAAAAAGCTCAGTCAAGTTTGAGAGACATGATTTCTCACGCTTAAAGCCATTTTGACTTCCCCTAATCAGTTGTTGCCTTTCCAAATACGTGTACATGCTGTCCCTCAGGATTCCCTTCAGCAAGTTGCCCACCACCGACGTCAGGCTCATTGCTCTAGTTCCCTGGCTTGTCCTTACCGCCTTTCTTAAACAGTGGTATCTCCAGTCTTCCGGTCAGGCAGCATCCATGGAGACCGAACAAGCTGTTATTTCGCGTATAGATGGCTGTTCATCAGAGCTGATGTGAAGTATGGAGGGGGCACCATATATGTTATAATGGTGGGGGAAGGATAAGGAGTGCTGAGGGAGAAATGGTGCTCATAATGCAGATTAAATGATGGGAATGTGAGAGTGGCAGAACAATGGTGTATCTAATGGCTAAACTGGAAAAACCAGATGGTCCCACTGGAATGGTGGAGGGGAGGGATCACATGGTGACCAGGTATACAACAAGTAAAGCTAAAAGATAGGGAAGAAATGGGAGTGAGATTACAATCTGAAAGTGTTGAACTCAGTATTAAGTCCAGAATGGTATAAAGTCTGAAGATGATGTCGTTCCTCCAATGAGTACCATGATTTGCTGGAGCTTTGCAGCATGCCAAGGATAGATAAGTGGGCATGTGAGCAGGATGCTGTATTGAAGTGCCTGGCTATGGGTCATGGGTCAGGGTCAGGGTCATGCTTGCACATGGACCGGAGGTGTTCTGCAAAGTGGTCAGCTCGTCTGCATTTGGTTTCTCCGATGCAGAGTAGGCCACATTGGATGCAGCGAATGCAACAGACCAGATTGGAGGAGGGAAAGCACAGCAGGTCAGGCAGCATCCGAGGAGCAGGAAAATCGACATTTTGGGCAAAAGCCCTTCCTGATGAATGGCTTTTGCCCGAAATGTCGATTTTCCTGCTCCTCAGATGCTGCCTGACCTGCTGTGCTTTTCTAGCACCACTATAATCTGGACTCTAGTTTCCAGCATCTGCAAACCTTGTTTTTACCTACCAGATTGAAGGAAGTACAGATGGAAGTGCTGCTTCACCTGGAAGTACTGTTTAGGCCCTTGGATGGTGAACAGGGAAGAGGTAGGTACTCCACCTTCTGTGGTAACATGGGAAGGTGCTGTGAGAAAAGCAGTGATGTTGGTGATCTCCAGAGGTGTTTTCAATGGAAGAATATTCCCCAGTTTACCTGTTTTTCTTCAATTCAGGTTGGCATAAAGCATGGTTTGGGTTTTTATACTCAATGAGAATTACTATTTATCACAAGTTATTATGCTAGCTAGATGTAAACAATTATGAACCACCTGCATGTATCTCTTGTTAGTTTTAAACTCTAACTCCCTTATCCAAAAAAAGCTTGGTTGTTTGGGTGAAGAGAAGGAAATTCAGTGGTCCCTGTCCATAGGATTTACTGAGCTGATTCTTGTGTTGGTCAGAGTCAAAATTGGAGTGGTACTGGAAAAGCACAGCAGGTCAGGCAGCATCCGAGGAGCACAAAAATCGATATTTCGGGCAAAAGCCCTTCATCAGGAAAGGCACTTTCGCCCATCACTTTCAGCTCTTGTGTAGGTCAGAATGCTGCTTTGTGGATCTTTTTTCTCCACATACCTTTGCATGTTTTCCAGAGGCATAGTGTGACTGACTCCCACTTATAAAGGCCTCTGATTTGTTTATTTAAAGTTGCAGCTTAGAATAGTTGCTGTAGGAGAAACAAACTTTTTTCTTTTCAGGCTTAAAGTAGTTTTCGCTGCAGAGAATAGAAAGCATTCTCGAGTCTGTGGAGATCTTATGGCTTCTCCCTATCTTGCTCAGCTACCTGGAAATGAGTCACTTCATTGTTGGCAGGCATTCGGCCTTTGTCTTGATAGCTGGTCACTCATCCATTCACTGGGGTCAGCTGAATCTCTGTTTTTATGGACCCTTTAGCTGCAGCTTGTCTCCAAACCATCCACAGAGGAACCTCGATTATCCGAATATTGGACTATATGACAAGATCGCAAGGTCCCAATGCTTGGCTAATCTATGTTATCCGGCATTCGATTATCCGGAATTTGATTAACCGAACAAAATCCGCCCACCAATTTCCTTTGGATAATGGAGGTTGCTCTGTGCAACTGATTGAACTAGCAGTTGCGAAAACAATACTTACAATGATTTATCAGATTTCTTGCTTTCAAAAACTGCACTAATTCTTGAATAATTCTTTGGTTTTTAAAGCAGCTGTTTTCTCCTTTGAATCCGCAATCAGAAATTCAGTAGAATAAAACATGTCTTTAAATTGTTACTGGAAGATTTTGAAAATTGATGTCATTGATTAATGCAAGCCTTCAGTTTTCATTTTATAAAAGGCCACTGGCTTTGAGTCCATTCACCCCTTTACCAGAAGGGATTGTTTATTACAACAAAACATTCCCATGTTTAACCCCTGACTCAGAGGTGACCATTAATGACAAAGGTGCATTTCCCTGAAGTGTTCTTGAGATAATGTCAGAATTGGGAGCCATAGCTGATTTGTTTTTCTCCTCCTTTTGTACAGGAGATTAAGACAATAAGAAATAGGAGCAGGAATAGACCGTTTGGCCCTTGACCCTGCTTCACGATTCAGGAGGATTTTGACTGATCTGACATTCCTCACCCCCATTGTCCTGCCCTTTCCCCATAATCCTTGATTTTCCCCACTGATCAAGAATCTATCTATTTCAACACCAAAATGCACACAAGGAATCTACCCCCACAATTCTCTGGCAAAGAGTTCCAAATAGACACAGCCCTCCAAGAGAAGAAATTCCTCCCCATCCCAGTCTCAAACTGGCACCCCTCCATCATGTCATCCAGTCCATTACTCTCCCATGAGGGAAAAATCCTCCCATCATTTACCCTGTCAAGCCTCCCCCCCCCCCCCCCCCCCCCCCCGCAAGATCCTTGTTTCAATGAGATTGCCTTTTCTTCTATACTCCAGTGAGTTAGAGTCCCAACCTGTTTAGCCTTTGCTTATATGACAATCTCTCCACATCAGGGGTCATCCTCGTGGACCCTCTCTGAACTGCCTCCAATGAAATGATACCTTTCCTTTAATTGAGGGACCAAAATTGCTCCGAGAACTCAGATGTCGTCTCATCAGCACACTGAACAGCAGGAGTAAGACATTGCCCTCTTCCCCCAACACTCCCCCACAACCAGGGCCAATATTTCACTATCTGTACCTGTGTGCCAGCCCTCCATGCTTTGTGCACTAGGACCCCCAAGGCCCTCTGCCCTCCAGCTTTCCGTAGCTTCTCTATGTCCAAACAACACTGTTCTTTTGTTCTCACTTCCATAATTAACACTTTCACATTTTCCCATATTATGATCTATTTGCCAATATTTTCCCCATTTAATCAATCAATATCTTTCTGTAAACTATGCATCCCTCTTGCAATCTGTGTTTTTGTGTTGTCAGCAAATTTGGCGATGGTATATTCACTTCCTTCCTCATAGCCATTAATAGATATTGTAATCAGTTGTGGTCTTCAGTGTAATGCTTAACTGTTATGTACCTGTGTAGATTATCTGTCTCCGCTTTGTTTCCGTGTAACATTGGAGTTTCCAGTTGAACCATAGAGTCATGACTTTGAGTTAGACAGTCACTGTTTGTATCAACTATCATTTCAAAAACAACCTATTTCACAAGCAGGATTGACCAGTAGATGTGGCTGGGCTATTAAAATCTATATTTGACCTACGCTTGTTTCAAAATTGCTTTACCCATCAGCCCTTCTGCTTTGACATTCCTCATCTTCCCATTGTTATTGTTTCAGCCTTCACCATGAGACCAAAGCATCTGTCTCTATTTGTTTAATGTACGTGTAAAGTTTTTCAAATTTCCAAGTTGCAACAATGATTTGTTTAACGAGCATCTTTATGTCCTTCTTAGATCCTTAGAAAAATTCCTCCATTGCAATCCTCGTTGCAAAGGACCCTCCAGATCAACTGAGTATTTGTGCTTGAGTCTTCCTGAGTTAGATTGTCAATGAGAAATACTAAATTGGAAGAGGTACAAGTAAGTTGCTGCTTCACAGTGAAGGAGTGTTTGGGACTTGGGATAGTGAAAAGCAAGGAGGTTAAAAGGGAAGTATTTTATCTTTGCTACCTGTGTGGAAAAGTGCAAACGGAAGTAAAGCGACTTTTGGGAATGACAAGTGGACTGTTAAAGATTGTCATGAAGAAGACAGTCCCTTTGCAGTACTGAAGATGATAGGAGGATGCAGCTGATGATATTGTTACACTAAGAGGGGAGAAATGGTGTTCAATGATCTGTTGAAGATGGAGGATGATGGGTTGGAAAGTGAACACAAGGGGAAACCTACCATGGTTTGAGAAGGGAGGAAAGGAAATGAAAGCACACATTGTGGGCCATGTAAGCCATAAAGTGGGGTAATTGTGTGCAGGGTGAATCCATTGTTGAGTAAGAATGGGCTATTACATCACTAAGATATTCACATCTGGTCGCCTTGGAACAACACAGAACTGGCTTGATCATCCGTAACGAAACACATGGTGAGCATTTTGTTCGGATAACTGATTGTTCGGATAACAGATAATGTTTTTACGGAAGACTTGGATGGAAGACTGTTGTCTGAATGGATGAATTAGTGGTAGAGAAATTGGGAGAATTGTGTGGAATCTTTAGTCTGAAGAAAAATAACGTAAGAATTATTTATTGTCGCTTGCATTTTTACAGTGAAAAGTATTCAAGTCACCATACTATGGAACGATTTTAATAATGGAAAATATATATGTAAATAAAAGAAAATAATTCAAGACAAAGGCCACCTTAGTTCAATTCACAGCTGTTGGGCTCCCAAAGATCAAACATTGAAGCAGTCGCAAGGAGTCCCGGGAAATCCAAACACAGAAGGGTGACAAAGCTGCTTTTTTTTTTGCATCAGGTTTTCAGCTCCTCAATCTTTGATAAGAGAAATTTCACAAGTAAGCTGTCTTCGAAGAGGAGGAAAATTTTGAAAGCTTGTTTACACAGAGCAGGATTTTCCTTATCACTCATAGTTAGGAATCTGGAGATTCGCTGCTGATGCCTGTTTTGACTGGACAGTTCAGGCAGGACCTTTCTTCACAACTGAAAGAGAATTGGATCAGATAAAAGGAGGGGCAATAAACATGAGCATGGACTTAACACTTATGTGCTGCAGTCACACATCAAGTCCCACATGGGCAATTCCACACTGCTAGTCTGGACTCGAAACGTTAACTCTGTTTTCTGTCGGCATATGCTGTCATATGTGCTGAGGTTCTTTGGCATTTTATGCTTGTAGTCCAGCCAACTGAGTGTGATTGTTACTTTTACAATTATGTTCCAGGCTGCAGCAATGAATGGTAATGATGGAAGCTTCAATTCCATGTCCAACAACCTCGCCAGTTTCTGGTAAATGTAAATTTGTAAACTGTTAAATATAAATGTAACTGGTAAATTTGGATCAAGATAGCTCTGGGAGTGAGTGGGCTTATAGTTAAAGTTGCTTAATAATCAATACCCAGAAATGGAGCCATGTTAGGGAAGAAAAGGGACGAGTAGGAACTATATCATGTGAATGTGGTAGAAATGCAGAAATTGGAAGGAAAGTCTACTTTTTCTCGTTATCTTTGAAAGCAGGAATTGGCACTGATTTATTTGACAATATAGTGGAACATGAGCTGAATAAAATCCACAACCACATTGTTAGACTTCATACTTGGTTATGATGTTACATAGTATTCCAGTGATATCTTGATTTAAATATGAATAGTGAATTTGAATTTGAAAGCTGTTTTAATCAGTTACCGTGACTGTATGTTTAGACCCAAGTTAATAGATAAATTGCAAGTTTATATTTAAGAACATTATTTCAGTGCTTGGTTTGGTGTTTTAAGCTAGACTGCAATTACTTGATTCGGAGCTAGTCAGCAGGGTTTATAGGTATGGTAATTGATTCCTGGATCAACTGCTTGTGGTTTTAATTTCATTTCCAGGTCATAGTGGATATAGTTATCGGTTTCACAAAAATGGCCAATGTGATGTCTGAAAGATTAATTTCTGAAGTCGCAAAAATTGTACTGGTGCAGTGAAGTATCTTTATAACAATTCCTCCAGTTGCTTTGAGGAACTTGCTTTTGGGAAGGATGTACTATTCAGCAGCTGTATTATGTATTGTGTTTAATTTGGAGAATTGCTCAGAGTATGGGTAATCATTGGAACAGTTCATTGAATGACTTTCACCACTCTTACTTTATGTAAACAGTTATCAGTCATTAGTATTGAAGTCCTTAATTTTAACTGATACGTTAGTCTTCAGTTGTTCTTCCCAAGAAGCAGTTTACCTTGGCAGTGTATTTCTCAGGTTTGTTTAGTTATTGAGAAGGAGTGGTAATCTGACTATTCTGGATATTTGTGAAAAAGCAAGATAAAAAATTTATTTATTTAACACACCGACTAATTTTATGCAAGAATATATCCCTAAATTAGAAGGAAAAAGAAAATATTATTTAGATTTCTCTGTGTCAATTGGTGAATGAACAGAAAAGACTCTTAAATGAGCTACTGGTTGGGCCATGATTTAATTCTATTGCCAATGTCTAAGATTTTTCTGTTCTTTTAAATCAAAATTCAAGTTTTCATTAAAATACAGTACAACTTTGGTTATCTGAATGTCAGTTATCTGAATTTCGGACTGTCCGAGAAAGATCTCAAGTTCCCGTAAAAACATTATCTGTTATCCGAACAATCAGTTATCCGAACAAAATACTCACCATGTGTTTCGTTACGGATGATCAAGCCAGTTCTGTGTTGTTCCAAGGCGACCAGATGTGAATATCTTAGTGATGTAATAGCCCAGAAAATGCGTGTAAACAATTGGTTGAATAGCAAGTCAAAAATCTCACAAGTGAGATATGAGTGACCTGTTTGCAAACAGTTTGAATGTATTAGCTTGCCACTTGTACCTAATTTTGCCTAATTGACATATAATTTCCCATTGTCTCACCCACCAAATGGAAACAAGATGTTGAGCATTCTCATTGTGAAAGTCAGAGCAGTTCTTTGATGACTCACTACTTGTTCCTCCGAGCTTCTCTTTTCCACAGCAGTCACCATCATCTGATGGCACACTCTATAGGCATTGATCTGCTTCAGGGGTGTGACCATGGTCAGCTCTGGGGTATGCCCACTGAAAGTCAAGATGGGAGTTATCAGGGGCTCCTGTTGCAGTAGTAAACATAGAAGAATACAGCGCAGTACAGGCCCTTTGGCCCTCGATGTTGCGCCGATCCAAGCCCACCTAACCTATACTAACCCACTATCCTCCATATACCTATCCAATGCCCGCTTAAATGCCCATAAAGAGGGAGAGTCCACCACTGCTGCTGGCAGGGCATTCCATGAACTTACGACTCGCTGAGTGAAGAACCTACCCCTAACTTCAGTCCTATATCTACCCCCCCTTAATTTAAAGCTATGCCCCCTTGTAATACCCGACTCCATACGCGGGAAAAGGTTCACACTGTCAACCCTATCTAACCCCCTAATCATCTTGTACACCTCAATCAAGTCACCCCTAAACCTTCTTTTCTCTAATGAAAACAGCCCCAAGTATCTCAGTCTATCCTCATACGATCTTCCTTCCATACCAGGCAACATCCTGGTAAACCTCCTCTGCACCCGTTCCAGTGCCTCCACATCCTTCCTATAGTATGGCGACCAAAACTGCACACAATATTCCAGATGCGGCCGCACCAGAGTTTTATACAACTGCATCATGACCTCAGGACTCCAGAACTCAATTCCTCTACCAATAAAAGCCAGTACGCCATATGCCTTCCTCACCGCACTATTTACCTGGGTGGCAACTTTCAGAGATCTGTGTACATGGACACCAAGATCCCTCTGCTCATCCACACTACCAAGTATCCGACCATTAGCCCAGTACCCCATCTTTTTGTTATTCTTCCCAAAGTGAATCACCTCACATTTAGCTACATTGAATTCCATTTGCCACCTTTCTGCCCAGCTCTGCAGCTTCTCTATATCCTGCTGTAACCTGCCACATCCTTCCTCACTGTCAACAACTCCTCCGACTTTCGTATCATCCGCAAACTTGCTCACCCAACCTTCTAACCCCTCTTCCAGGTCATTTATAAAAATGACAAACAGCAATGGTCCCAAAACAGATCCTTGC
Organism: Chiloscyllium plagiosum; assembly: GCF_037043375.1. Taxonomy (NCBI): domain Eukaryota; kingdom Metazoa; phylum Chordata; class Chondrichthyes; order Orectolobiformes; family Hemiscylliidae; genus Chiloscyllium; species Chiloscyllium plagiosum. The sequence continues at coordinate 108,778,528 of NW_028270142.1, forward strand.
GGAACACCGCTAGTGACGGCACTCCATGAAGAAACTTTGCCATCAACTACTACCCTCTGTCTTCTTCCATCCAGCCAATTCCTAATCCAAACCTCCAACTCACCCTCAATGCCATATCTCCGTATTTTCTGCAGTAGCCTACCATGGGGAACCTTATCAAACGCCTTACTAAAATCCATATATACCACATCTACCGCTTTCCCCTCATCAACCTCCTTCGTCACCTTTTCAAAGAATTCAATAAGGTTTGTGAGGCACGACCTGCCCTTCACAAAACCATGCTGACTATCCTTGATCACATTATTCCTATCCAGATGTGCATAAATCCTATCTCTTACAATTCTCTCTAAGACTTTGCCCACAACAGAAGTGAGACTCACCGGCCTATAGTTACTAGGGTTATCCCTACTCCCCTTTTTGAACAAGGGAACCACATTTGCTATCCTCCAGTCTTCTGGCACTACTCCTGTAGACAAAGAGGACATAAAAATCAAGGCCAATGGCTCTGCAATCTCCTCCCTTGCTTCCCAGAGAATCCTAGGATAAATGCCATCAGGCCCAGGGGACTTATCTATTTTCACCTTTTCCAGGATTTCCAACACCTCTTCTCTACATACCTCAAAGCCATCCATTCTACTTATTTGTGACTCAGTATTCACATCGACGACAATGCCCTGTTCCTGAGTAAATACTGAAGAAAAGTATTCATTCAGTGTCTCCCCAATCTCTTCCGCCTCCACACGCAACTTCCCACTACTATCTTTGACTGGACCTATTCCTACCCTCGTCATTCTTTTATTCCTAACATACCTATAGAAAGCCTTAGGGTTTTCCCTAATCCTACCGACTAAGGACCTTTCATGTCCCCTCCTTGCTGCTCTTAACTCTCTCTTCAGGTCCTTCCTGGCTACCCTATAACTCTCAATCGCCCCAATTGAACCTTCACGTCTCATCTTGAGATAGGCCGCCCTCTTCCATTTAACAAGGGATTCCAATTCCTTATTAAACCACGGCTCCCTCGCACGACCCTTTCCTCCCTGCCTGACAGGTACATAATTATCAAGGACACTCAATAGTTGCTCCTTGAACAAGCTCCACATATCATTTACACTCTTGCCTTGGAGTCTACTTTTCCAGGCCACACATCCTAAGTCATGCCTCACCGCATCATAATTTCCCTGACCCCAGCTATAACTCTTGCCCTGTAGTACACACTTATCCCTCTCCATCACGAGAGTAAAAATCACCGAATTATGGTCACTATCCCCAAAGTGCTCACCTACCTCTAATTCTAACACCTGGCCTGGTTCGTTACCCATAACCAAATCCAGTATGGCCTCACCTCTTGTTGGCCTGTCTACATATTGTGTCAGGAAACTCTCCTGCACACATTGAACAAACACTGACCCATCTAACGAACTTGAGCTATAGCTTTCCCAATCAATATCAGGAAAGTTAAAGTCCCCCATAACCACCACCCTATTACTGTCACTCATCTCCTGAATCACCTTCCCTATCCTTTCTTCTACGTTTCTAGGACTATTGGGAGGCCTGTAAAAGACTCCTAACAGGGTGACCTCACCTTTCCTATTCCGAACCTCAGCCCAAACTACCTCAGATGGCAAGTCCTCATCCATCGTCCTTTCCACCACTGTAATACTATCTTTGACAAGCAATGCCACACCTCCCCCTCTTTTACCCCCACCTCTGACCCTACTAAAACATTTTTAGTAAACTGGGGAATTCAATTGTGGGGAGTGGAAATCACATATTGGGTTGCAGAGGGGATAACAGTTGTGATGGGGAGGGGAGTGCAACTTGATAGATATGGGTGCAGACAATAGAGCATGGAAGATTAGATTAGATTACTTAGTGTGGAAACAGGCCTTTCGGCCCGACAAGTCCACACCGACCCGCCGAAGTGCAACCCACCCAGACCCATTCCCCTACATTTTTACCCCTTCACCTAACACGACAGGCAATTTAGCACGGCCAATTCACCGAACCTGCACATTTTTGGACTGTGGGAGGAAACCGGAGCACCCGGAGGAAATCCACACAGGCAAGGAGAGAATGTGCAAATTCCACACAGTCAGTCGCCTGAGGTGGGAATTGAACCCCGGTCTCTGGCTAACCACTGTGCCGCCGTGCCACCCACAGAAGGGAAATAAATAATGCAGAGGAAGGTCATCGACAGTCCTCAGCGCCATGTGGCTTCGATTGGAGGGGTGGGGAATTGTGCAGCTGTGTCATCTGTCTTGATCGCATGGTATGTCTGAGGCTCAGGTATAAAGTGTAGAGATGAACAAGTAAATAAATGTGTTGGATGGGAGTGTGAGGAAGGTCCGAGCCAATGGGATTGATAAGGAGGAAAACCAAGAAGGGAATATGAATATTTGGTTGTCACCTGGATTCAAAGGCTGAGACTGTGACTCACTATGTGAATTCCACAACGTCTCTTTCCATCTTTATCTAAACAGTGCACAATGGAGATGAAATGGACTGCCACCAAACTTGAGAGTAAATGTTTCATTCTCTGAGAGAGGGAGTTTCCACTTTAATGTGATATTAGGCCCTTGAAAAGACAGAAGCATAAAATGAGCACAATACAGGTGAAAGACACCTGTATTCACAAAATGGTGAAAAACCTGATGTATTGACTTGCTGTGTTGACCAACAATCCTATTCTCAAACACTGTTGACCACATTTTGCAACATTATTAAACTGTCTTATGAATGACTACGAGGCATAATCTGTGATTTGCAGCATTAAAAGACCCACCCTAGTTGGTAAAGTAGCAATCTCCATTTCCAAGGCCACATAGCCTGCACAAGGTGCAGGAGCTGCACTTTCATACCTCAGACCATAAAATGTACAGAGCACGAATGGCTAGCCTTTGTCCTTCATTCTTGTAATCAGTTTCACTGATACAGTTAGTGATGAAAATTAAGCATACACATATACGTGTGATCAGGTTTTTGCAATGAAGTGTTACCCATACCACTTATGTACCCTTAGAAGGTTGTATTGTTCCTTACCCTCCCATTGCATCTGTGTACAGTTCTGGTTTCCAAGGTAGGGTGGAGAGAGTTTGTCCTACACTTGACCTGTTGTCTTTGGAGTTTTTATTGGGTGACCCTGGAGGCATTTGTGGCTAGATAGTCCTGCTAAGCTGTGTGTGCTGCCCAGCGCAGGTTCACTCTTCGTGGCTCGAATCCCCACAGCACAGAGCATTGCAGATGGCATGGAGATGCAAGACCTGGCCACCTGAGCATCCAGAGAGGAGTCTTGAGGGGACTATATGTGATTCCTCCCTTACTGGATCCCTACTGGCACTGCCTGTCACCTTGGAGTTAAGTCAAAGTCTCTTTTCCCCTGTTGCCTCTGTTGATGTTGAGCACCACTAACGAGAGGAATAGAGTACATTTCTGTGCATTTATCCAGTAGACGCTGAGTGTGCCAGACCTGAATCTCTTATGGCACAAACCACCCTGACCATGGATGTAGCCAGATGACCACACGCCTGTAGCAGCAAGATGCAAACATGTTCTTGGAGCTCTCCAACCTTCAAGTCAGTTTACCCAGTGCCTCTGACAAACCTGCCTGCTGCTTTGTGTTTCTGTTTGTGCCTTTATATGAAGTTAGTTATTAATTTCCCACACCATGGAGTCCTCTTCCACCCATGGCTGAGTAGGTGTCTGGTCTCCAGCAGTCCTTTGAGCGCGAGCAACCTCTTTCGTTTCTTTCTCTGCCACCTGCATGGACATAGCAGTGCTGTGCACTCTGGCCAGATGCTCTTGACTTTAAATCACCTAAAATATCCATTGGGATGTCAGTTATCTAAGCTGATGGCGGCAGTTTTGCTGCTACTTCCTCTGAAGGATCCTTGGCTTTTTCCTTAGAGAATGAGAAGGATATGTCTTGCAGTGCCACCCATTTTATGGCAGGGATTGTGCAGATTTCATGGTTGCCTGCAGGATATGAAAGTGAACGAGTTGCTTTTAGTACATTCACAGTACAGCAATGGACAATGATTGTTAATTTGTTGCTGGGGTGAAGAGGCTTTGACATGACTTCACGAATGATCATAGTTCTATGCAGCTGGGTCAGGTATCCAATCATTACAGGGGGTAAAGTGATTAGATTACTTTACAGAGTGGAAACAGGCCCTTCGGCCCAACAAGTCCACACCGACCCGCCGAAGCGCAACCCACCCATACCTCTACATTTACCCCTTAGCTAACACTAGGGACAATTTAGCATGGCCAATTCACCTGATCTGCACATCTTTGGACTGTGGGAGGAAACCGGAGCACCCGGAGGAAACCCACGCAGACACGGGGAGAATGTGCAGACTCCACACAGTCAGTCGCCTGAGGCGGGAATTGAACCCGGGTCTCTGGCGCTGTGAGGCAGCAGTGCTAACCACCGTGCCGCCCACAAATGATGAATGTCAGGCACTTCTAGTTCAGCCAGATTATATGCTATTTCTCCTGGAAATAAGTTAAGGGAGGGATTCAGTAATACTTGCTGTTGAATCTGGTCATGCTGGTTTAGATTGGTCAAAGATGGTGAGGTGTCCCTGGTAAATGGTTGGGTCGTCTTGTGTTAACTGTTGTTTTGTTTGGGGGCTTGTACATAAGTGAGGCAAGATGTTTCTTAAGAGGATGAGTGATAGACCAAGAGTCTTGCTGGGAGGTGACTGCAGTAGCAGAGAGAAGAGGATGTATCTGTCAGTCTGATAGAGTAGAAAATGGCATTGACCTCCTTATGGTATTGTTGGGCATTACTCCCAACTAAGCTGACCCTGGTGACAATCTCACTCTCGGCTGGCAAGCAGGGTCAGGTGATGTCGTCATCTCTGCTGGTCCTGAGGAAAGAGAGCGACTCTCCTTTGTACCAACCTGTCCATCACAACCTTTCCTCTGCCATCTCCAGGACAATTCTTCACAAAAGGAGCATTTAATGGCAACTCCCAATTAAAATGTAACGGGTTAAGCATAGTCCAATATGGCACCAGAATCCTGAAGGCTTCCGAGGAGTGGTGAGTACTTCTGGCTCTGACACCAGGAAGGATATGTTGGGAAAGGGAAGGGTGTATAGAGGCGTGGTGCCTATGTCATGAATTTCAGAAAAAGCAGGAGAAATCTCATTGGGGCTCACTGATAGAAGTCCTCCATGAAACAATCATATTTGATAGCCAATTTCTGGTAAAAATTCAAACTGATGTATCACCTCTGAGCATTTGCATGCCAGTGATCTGCAGAATCACAGTTTATGTGAAGAAAAGGTTGGATTTTTTTTCTCTTTCTTTCCTCCTTTTATCACCATTTTGATAATGAAAATTCTTGAGTCCAAGCAGAAAGCATCTCTAACCTTGTTCTGACGAGGAATTGCAGTGGATCACCTTATTTGCATTTTGGGAAGGCAAATTAAGGCAGGACTTATACACTTAATGGTAAAGTCCTGGGGAGTTGCTGAACAAAGAGACCTTGGAGTTGCAGGTTCATAGTTCCTTGAAAGTGGAGTCCCAGGTAGATAGGATACTGAAGAAGGCAGTTGGCATGCTTGCCTTTATTGATCAATGCATTGACTATAGAAGTTGGGAGATCAAGTTGCATCTATACAGGACCTTTGTTAGGCCACTTTTGGAATACTGCGAGCACTTTTGTTCTCCCTGCTAATAGGAAGGATGTTGTGAAACTTGAAATGTTTCAGAAAAGATTTCAAGAATGTTGCCAGGGTTGAAGAGTTTGAGATATAGGGTGAGGCCGAATCGACTAGGGCTGTTTTCCATGGAGCATCGGAGGCTGAAGGGTGACCTTACAGAGGTTTATACAATCATGAGGGGCATGGACAGGATAAATAGATAAGGTCTTTTTCCTGGGTTGGGGGGAGTCCAGAATTAGACGCATAGGTTTAGGGTGAGTGGGAAAGATTTAAAAGGAACTGAAGGAGCAACTTTTTCACACAGGCGGTGTGTGTCTGGAATAAGCTGGCAGAGGAAGTGGTGGAGGCTGGTACAATTACAGCATTTAAAAGCCATCTCTATGTGTATATGAATAGGAAGAGGTCAGAGGGATATGGGCCAAATGCTGGCAAATGAGACGAGATTAATTTAGGATATCTGTTCAGTATGGACAAGTTGGACTGAAGCATCTGTTTCTATGTTATTTAACTCTCTGGCTTGATGACTGTATTTGAATGTTTTAACCAGACACAGTCGTACAAATGTTTTTATAATGGTGAGATCATTAATGCGTGTTCTGCTCGATGTTGCCTTGTCACAACTGAACACCCTTTGAAAATGGATCATCACTGAGTCACTGCCATTAAAGAAGCTTGTTAAAAATCACACAACACCAGGTCCAACAGGTTTACTTGGAAGTACTAGCTTTCAGAGCACTGCTCCTTAATCAGGTAGCTGTGGAGCAGGATCATAAGACACAGAATTTATAGCAAAAGATTACAGTGTCATGCAACTGAAATGATATATTGAACTTTGAAGAAGATGGAAACCTCTCACAATGAGATGTTATGTGAAGAGCTTTTGGGCAGAAGGAAATAATTTCCTTTTAACATCTGATACTACAAGCCAAACAACTGTTGTCTCTTGTGTGCCTGAAACACTCCTCTTCCAGTAAGTCCACTGAATTGCTCATGGTTCAAAAGTACTGCTTGAAGCTTGCCACATCATTTTGAGATCCCATTTATAAGCTCTCAGCCAATTACTGGTTACCGCATTACTAACTGCTTGCCTGTGACAATAAAGCTAATTCAATTCAAATTTGTGCAACATACCTTTTGTTTCCAACAAACAGTAAGTAGAAGAGGTGCATAGCACAGACTTTATCTTCAGCAGGGTGTGCCTTAGCTGATTTACTTGAATACATTATTCTTCAAACCAGTTTATTATTACAACAATCATACCTTCAAACACTATCTGTTGTGTGATGAGTCTCACTCGCGCTCTCCATTCTCCCCTTCTCTCTCTCTTTTGAACCTTTCTTAATGTTTCTGCATTGCCTGCCCTTGGCATTAAAGTTGTTCTTGTTCTTGTGATGTTCACTTAATAACATTCCAACTGTCCTTAGTCATACACTTAAGTTGATGGCCCTTTGTCAATAACTCAACCTTTCAATCAAGACTTTCCCTACTTCCTCACATAAATTATCATACTTTACTATGGTGTATTCAATGTCCTTTTGATTTTCTCTGCAGCAGTGGCAATTGCCCCTAATCTCAAGTCTCTGCTTTTTTCTTTCCGTCCAACTTCAGCTTTGGCATATATCTAATAAAAAGGAAAATTGACTTGATATATCCTGACCATGAAACACAGAATAAACCCAATTTAGCTAATTGCATTTGCTTTAGTTCAGTCCACCCCATTCTCAATGATCAACCAGGCGATGGAGCATTCTCACTACTTAGCCACTCACTGACAGTCAGTTTGCCAGCACCACTTGGCTTTAGTCCTCATTATATCTTGGTTCAAACATAAGGTTATGTACGTTGGAATGTAAGTGGGAATGTACGTTGATGATTGCGAGTATTTAGTTCCCTTTGTAACTTCTCAAATAATGAAACGACTGAGATGGCATTCAGGTTCGGGCTCATAAATACGAAATAAAATTAATCCCATCCAAATCTGAGACACTGACCATCTTCAGTGTTAGCCTAACCACCTTCCCTTGACTTTAGCAGTGTTTGCCAGCTCTGAATCCTCCTCATCATCAAAATGATAGAAATGATCAATGATTAAAATTTAATTGGACCAGCTATAAAAAAATAATGTGACTACAAGAGCAGATGAGAGGGTGGGAATTCTGTAGTGGGGAGCTTAGCTTCTGAGTTCCCGCTATTTGTTCACTGTCTATAATTAATAAGTTGTAAGCATGGTGGAGTTCTGTCCATTTGCCAGTATGATTGCAACTCTAGCAACACTCAATAAAGTTGATACTGGTCGAGAATGTGGTACTGGGAAAGCACACAAGGTCAGGCAGCATCCAAGGAGCAGGACAGTCAATGTTTTGGGCAAAAGCCTTTCATCAGGAATGAGGCTGTGAGTTGAAGGAGTTGTGAGAGAAATGGGAGGAGGGTTGCGCCGGGGCAAATGTAGCTAAGAGTCTGATAGGTAGGTGGAGGTGGGGGTAATGGTGATAGGTCAGAGGGAAGGCTGAAGCAATTGGTGGTGAAGAAAGATGGACAGGTGGGACAGGTCATGAGGGCGGTGCCAAGTTGGAAGGTTGGATCTGGGATAAGGTGGGGGGAGGAGAATTGAGGAAACCGGTGAAATCCACATTGATGCCAGAGGGTTGGAAGGTCCCAAGATCAAAGATGAGGCAGTCTTCCTCCACATGTCAGGTGGTAAGGGAATTGTGATGGAGAAGGCCCAGGACCTGCATGTCCTCAGCACAGTGGGAGGCGGAGTTTGTGTCCAGCCAGGGGATGGTGGAGTTGGTTGGTGCAGGTATCCTGGAGACATTCTCTGAAGCGTGTGTGAATAGGCATCCTGTTTCTCCAGTGTTGAGGTGTCCATATCGGAAGCAATAGATACAGTAAATGACATGTGGAAGTGCACGTAAAACTTTGATTGATGTGGAAGGCTCCTTTTGGGGCCTTGGGTGGAGGTGTGGGCGAAGGTTTTCCATTTCCTGCGATGGCAAGGGAAGGTGCCAGCAAGGGAGGGTGGGTTGGTGGGAGCATGGAGCTGATGAGGGAGTTGTGGAGGTAACTATCTTTTCGAAAAGTGGATAGGATGGGGAGGGAAGTCTACCTGTGGTGGTAGGTGGCGGAAATGGCAGAGGATAATGTGAATGTATAAGGAGGTTGGTGGGGTGGAAGGTGAGGACCGGGGGGGTTCTATTGTTTTTTGCAGTTGGAGGGCTGGGATCCAAGGGCGGAGTTGTGGGAAGTGGATGAGATGCACTGGAGGGCATTATTAACCACGTGGGCAGGGAAATTGCAGTCTTTAAAGAATGAGACCATCTGATATGTTCTTTGGTGGAACTGGTCCTCCTGGGAGCAGATGTGGCGGAGCCAGAGGAACTGTGAATAAGGGATAGCGTTTCTACAGGAGGCAAGGTGGGAGGAGGTGTCGTCCAGGTACCTGTGGGAGTCTGTGGGTTTGCAAAAGAAGTCAGTGAGTCAGTCACGAATAAGTTTTAAAAAATGGTCTGGCATTCTACAAGATGATGAACAGGAGGGAAACAGAGTGAATGTGAAGGCTCAGACTGGACAACATTAAACATATCTACACTTGGGATCGTTGCTTTGTTCAATCAATACAAATGTAATTTGGACTCAAGTCCATCAGACACAAGTGTATATTTTTTTCACAACAATAAACAAGGATTTTTGACAAACAGCAGAAAAGACTGAAAACAAAAGTTGAAGACAGACATTCCAGTGGAACTGGACTCAGCTGAAACGTCGAAGGGATTCCAACAAGTCTAATTAAAAATACATCAAAGGATGTGAATGAATAGAAACACACAGATGGATAACTGAAAGTGCAATGATAAGAGCAAAAGACAATTAAACCGATCAGCAAAACTTAGATTTTAATTAGTCAGAGAGTACAAGATTGAAGAAATCATGATGAATTTATATAAAACATTACTTAAGAATGCACTAGAGTAATTTGTGTACTTCAGGATGGTGTGATAAAAACTGACAAATTTTTAAAACCATTTCTTTTAAGCTTCGGTTTTATGTCTCTTAAGTTAATAATCAACTTGCGATCAACTTTTCTGTGGTTGCGTAAATTTTGTTTCCAACAATCATGAGAGCTTCCTTGGCAGCATTAATGAGTTCTTGTATGCATTAGGACGTTTTATGACTGAGCCAGGTATGTTATTGTGTTTTAACATCGAGATGAAATTTTGCGACAGTGAATCCTCCTAATATCGTTTGAAATAATTTCAGTCCATAGTGTTAATATCTCATGCTGGAGCCTGGAGCTTAGGGCCTGTGTCTGTTTCACCCCGAACCTGTGGAAACGGCAGGACCAAGTGTTATTTCTGAGTTTTGTGCTTTAATTGAGATGTTCACGAAGTCTGTCTACTCGCCCAATCCATTGCTCACACCTTTAACGTTATGAATTTCGAGAATTAAATTTTTTAAGCTAGGGGAAACACTCCGAGCTTCGAGAGAATGACTTTCTTTTAAGTTTTATTTTATTTTGGGCAGTTCTTTGAAGTCCTTAGTTGTATACAACAGCTGTCCCGAAGAAGAGAGAATTTGATATTTCTAACAGTAAGAAATTAGTGTTAGTCCCAGACTCGTAGTGTTGGATGAAGTCCTGGAAAGATTTCTGGAAGGTGAGTACATTCGCTGACATGTGCAACAAAATCTCCAGAATAAAGCTATCAGCGTTTCTAGTTTAGGAAATAAAGTCACAGTTACCCAAGCCTATTGGGTCATTCGTAAAAAAATCCTTCTCTGGTAAGAGTACTGTAGAAGGGATACTTTTGGGTATTCTGCAAGAATTGTGATTATATTTTTCACGTGTGTTCCAAACTCTTTGAATTTGTGCTCAATGTAAAAACGTTATTTTACCCATTTTATCTTTATTTAGTTTACACAATAAAGGTGTATTGTGTTGTCAAAACAATCTGTCACATTCTGTGCCTATATTTCAGTTTTTAAAAAAAAGCTAACAAATGAAAAGAAAACATGATCATTCAAACCAGGTTTCAGTCTGGGATCTGACTTGCTCAGTAATAACATCAGATGGGATTATACAATGCCATTATGTAAAAACAAATCCTCAGTATTTAGTGTTGATTTTGAAGCAAAATGCTCAGAGACACAGTATAGTTTTATTTCCTTCATCTTTTTTCCGGGTCCTGGAGGGAAAGAGAACGATCGCCCATGTACACAGAGAAGGGCTTATTCCCGATTCTCCTGTTCCTTGGATGCTGCCTGACCTACTGCGCTTTTCCAGCAACACATTTTCAGCTCTGATCTCCAGCATCTGCAGCCCTCACTTCTCTCATGTACACAGAGACATGAGTTCTCGGTGTTCTCTTGAACAGCAGATTCTCAAGGAATTATGTAGTCACTTACAGAGAGAAGCATCCAGATAAGGCAACATTCATATTGATTGTTACAGTCAGCGAGTGTCGATAGTAGAGATTAAGCCATCTGGCAATACACAATAAATAACTGCCTTCACATAATGAGTCACTTAACATAATAAATACTTTGTCATTTTGTTAAATGGCTTCTCAAAAGGAATGCTTTTTCACCTCGCCAACCCACTGCTCTTGCCTCCAACAGCTAATTGTTTACTGCAACTTCTTAGCTGATCCAAGTCATGCTAGTTGAAGCTTTGTTTCGCAAAACCCAAAACTTAACTCTTTCCCTACCTGCTTATACCTTTACACTTTCTCAGCTGCTGCTTCATTTTTTGTTTCACTGAATTTTTGGAACCGTTGTCGTGTGAAATGCCTGAAGAGCAAAGTCTGAAATTACTCTGGTGGGGAGGCGCTTTTTCGATATATATGTTAACTGATATGATTATTTGATTTCAAATCTGTTCACTTGAAGATTCCATTGGATTACCGACAGTGTGGAAACAGGCCCTTCGGCCCAACTAGTCCACACTGACCCTCCAAAGAGTAACGCATCCAGACCATTTCCCTCTGACTAATGCACCTAGCACTATGGGCAATTTAGCGTGGCCAATCCACCTAATCTGCACATCTTTGGACTGTGGAAGGAAACCGGAGTACCCGAGGAAACCCACGCAGACACGGGGAGAATGTGCAAACTCCACTCAGACATTTGCCCGAGGCTGGAATCGAACCTGGGACCCTGGTGCTGAGAGGCAGCAGTGCTAACCACTGAGCCACCGTGCCACCCCAAAGCAGAGTCGGACTGCTGATTGGATACATTGGACCACCCAAATAGTCGAGTAGACCTGGAGAACCCATGATAAAAGCAAATTTCAAAAACATCTTTCAAAATAAGTGTGAGATAATTGCAGATTTCAGTTACTCAAAATAAAATGGGGTTCAACTGTGCTAAGGGTAGTTGCGGGTTGATAAACAAAATACTGGTAAAGAGAGTGTAGTAAGTGGAGACTGTTACATAAAAACATAACTTAGGAACAGGAGTAGGCCAATTGGTCCACTTAGCCTGCACCACCATTCAGTAAGATCATGACCAATTTGATTGCTTCACATTCCCACCTCCCATGATAACTTTTCTTCTCTGCTTTCTTATCAAAGTCTAATTAATTTTGGCTTGAAAATGCTCGCAGGCTTCCACTGTCGTTTGAGAAAAATCATTCCAAAGACACTCAACTTTCTGAGAAAAATAACTCATCTCTGTCTTAAATGGGTGATGACTTAATTTTAAGGTAATCTCTCATACTAGAATTTCCCACAAGTGGAAATGTCCTTTCCGTATGCCCTGAATGTGTATACAATAGCCTGCCATATTTTACAAGTTCAGACTACTTGCATTTTCTTTTCCACACAATTCACTGCTCCTCACAATCTCACTGTGAAATACAACCTATCTCAAAGCATAGCATGAAAATGATTTCTCAGCAATGGACCTTTGAATGGTAAAAGGGGTTATAATCATCCCTGCATCATAAGCACAATCAAGTTGCGTTGAATGAAATCCAGCAAGTGGTTTTATAGAATTGCTCCGCAGAATTCTACCAGATATTTAATTTATTGGCTTTTTGTAGTAGAATAATTTTTTTTTGTGTTGCACCATTATTAGATTTAGGTTTTCCCATTCATGTTATTTTGATCATGTCAGAGAAGTTATCGGCAGCGGTTTGACTTAATCTTTTGAATCCATTTTATTTTGGTGGTTTCTTATTGGACCTTTGCTGTATTTTTAAGCTGAAATTAATTTGGCTGTTGTCTCACATAAAGGAGAAGTGGTGTCCAGCAACTGCAAAGTACCTATGTCAAATTGTAGCACAATTAATTATTCGTAAATGATTTTCATACCTATTTTTTTTTTGGAATTAATTCTTCAACGACATTATTCAAATTTTCAAAAAATCTGTTTCAGATGATACTTGGACCTAAATTGATTTTATAGTGTTTCTTCAATGAGGATATGATTGTGAGGATGACTCTTCTAAAGTACTGCAAAATTTTTAAAAAATCATTTATGAGATGTCACCAGCTGGGCCAGCATTTATTGTTCATCCTAAGTTGCACTTGAGAAGGTGGTCATGAGCTGCCTTCTTGAACTGCAATCCATCTGCTGTAGGTAGTCTCTCAATGCCCTGAGGGAGGAATTTCAGGATTTTGACACGAAAAGAATGGCAATATATTTTCAAGTCTGGATGCTGAGTGTCTTGGAGGGGAACTTTGTGTTGAAGGCTTTCCCATATATCTGCTTCCCTTGTTCTGCTGGATGAAGCTACATGTGCGTTTGGAAGGTACTGTCGAAGGAGCCTTGAGAATTTATCCAGTACATCTTGTGGATGGAACACACTGCTGCTATTGACCATCAGTGTTGGAAGGACTATTCATTCTGAAAATGGCTTTGCATTTACAAAAAAAGCTTGGGTAGTTTTACCTTGAGGTATCCATTCCTCATGGTGGTACACTAGTTCTTGTGATATATATTTGTTTACATTTCACCTAGTTTAAGCATTTGTTGTATATCTAATTAAAGCCAGTTGATGTTCCTGTATTTCATACTTTGCCTTGCCAGTGTGATGAGTTGTTGGTTTAAATTAGAGTTGCGTGCTGAATGGAGCAACAGATCCTTTCAAGCCAAAGAGTAATTCATTGCATACTGACAGGTGGGACAGGGAAAAGTTGGCGAAAATAAAACTGAATATTCGATGCGACTCCATCACATCATCAAGGTGGCGGCGAAGGAAGCCGACTGTGCCAGAGCTCTTCCACACCGACTGCCTTTTGTTTCATTGTTTTTTCTCTTTCCTCATTGTTTTTTGCTTTACTTCACTTACTTCCCTTTACTTACCATTGCTGGCAGTGAGGAATCCCAACGCAAGCTTGAATGGTCCCAGCATGGACCTTGTGGTGGTGGAGGGTTTGCCCCTGTTTACTTTCATGGGATGAGCATGGGTCTTGGCACCAGAATTGGCAGCTGCTACATCGATGGAGGCGTATTAGGCCCAGTGGTGAAAGATAGTGCCTGAGGATTGACGACTTCATCATTAGTTGGGTTCGGTCCTGGCGACACCATCGAGGTGGACCAGCAGTGAGAGATGTGACTCTGATGTTGGCAGGCCTGGTGCAGGCATTGGCAGTGAGGTGTTGGAAGAAGACAGTTGGCCCAGTGGTGAAAGATAGCACTGAAGAATGGCATCTTTAAAATTGTCTGGGTCTGGTGGAGATGGCAGTGAGGTTGTGATGGAGGAATGGCAGTGCAACCATCGCTTTTGAGCTATTCCAGGATTAATGGACTTTCTTTCAGCTCTTCTTTTTTTCATTTTTAAAACTCTTAGAAATGGTGCCAATCATGGAAACAGTGGAAACGTTTTCATTGCATCTTACTGTTTCTCACACTGGAAAATGCATGCAATTGTAAATCAACCATATTTTTCAAACATTTTCAATACCTCTACTTTAAATTTACGAAAGCTCTTGGATTTCTTTTTTGTTCTGTTGATCCTGTGGGATGGCGCATAATTGACCTTTTAGATACTTTAGATGTTGTCTTTGTCTCCCAGTTAGTCAATGGCATTCTGTGATCTATTTGAGACTTCTCAGCAAGGAGGCTGGAAGTTTAAATTTTGTTTGTGCTTTGGTGCTGAAGACCCTTAAAGGTGGAAGGGAAAGGAGCATCTCCAGGTGAACTATGTGAAATTATTTTAACTCTTACAAATCACTTGGCTAATTTTCTTCCCTGCAGGTATCATGGAAGTCAGCAGCCTTCTGTGATTTGTCATTTTGGGTGCGTCTGAAGAGAGAGTGACAGCAAGCTAATTGGACTATAATGCAGATGCTCAAGTGGGCCAGTGGAAGAAAGCAAAAATTCTTGAGTCACTTTGGAAGTTGCTGTTAGTTTATTGGTTGTTTCTGGAAAGGTGAACTTAGGTTACACCATTTGCAGTACCTTGTGATGGATGGTTCCAATTCTATCTTTGACTTTATTTACGTATATACGCTGGCTTATCAAAGATTCATTAGATGATAATAGATGTAATCTTCGTTTTTTTATTACTTTGTATCCAAGTTAACTGTACATAAATTAGTATATGGGTATCAAACCTGTGCCCTTCCGGTCTCTGCTGCCTTTAAAGGATGTTTCCCAGCCACTCTGCGTTTTAAGCCAGGGCATGGATTGTGGTTTCGCAACAGGAGTCACGGGCAAAACCCAAAGTAGAGTTTTGTCATTTTGAGTTTTCCTCTTCATGGATTGGTCATGGCCCCACTGATGTAACCACTCTCATTAATGATAGGTTTACAAATGTAGTGGGTGCGTAAAAGATGAATGAAGGTTAAGAACTCAAGAATTTGGGATTTCTGGAGTGTGGAAAATTCTAAACAGATCATTGCAGGTGATTCAACAGAAACAGGCACTGTTTATTAATAGTTTTTGACATGGTCTTTGCAGATATGATGCAAACTGGCGCATGCTTGCTGATGTGTGATTTGTATTCCAACTCTATCTAACTCAGATTCAGAATAGGAGTGGAGGAGTCTTTACTTGACACAATTTCGGCAGCATTTCTTTCATTTCATTTCTTTTTTGAATTAGTGTTTAAAATTTTCATGTCTGTTGGCATTGAAGGTTAAATATTTTGTGGTATACATTTCTCTATAGAGAGGCCTCTTATTAAGTAATTGTCTAGTCAGCTCTGGAGCAGTCCTGTATGATAGCTATGAGTCAATGTCATTTTGTCTCCTTAATTGTGAGATGAAGAATATTTTGTTCCACCATTGCGATTTTGACAATAGCTTATCCTCCTTCCAGAATGTGTGGAGGTAAAATCAATTTCAGCATTAACCAGGCAAAAGCCCCTTTGAATAAAATTGACAATGTTAGCAGGCTTACTAAAGCCTTTAAAACAAAGGAACAAGCCTAATTATGTGACTGCATTTCTACAGTGGAAGCAGCTCTTTTTTTTTTTAATCAATAATTTTCTTTGGAAGTTTGAAGAAAAACCCACTTCATGTTGCTGTTGAGATGACCAATTGCAGAAGAGCAGAGGCAGCATTTGTAAATGATTAGTTGTATTTTAACACATAGTATATGTTGTAACACAATAGAAAAAATATTAATACTAAATAGAGTTCGAAAAAACATCGGATTTAATAGCAAGATTCACATTAGACTCGTTGCTAAGTTCAGCCAACTAATATAAAACTGCAATTTGAATGTTGCATCTCAAATGCTGCGCAAAGGCACAATCATCCTTGTTGGTGTGTTCAGTGATGGACAAAAGAACACTTGTGCATGGTGTCAGCCTGCCGTTGTACAGATGCAAAAGACTGTCTGGTAAGGGACAATTTTGTTCAAACCAGTTTTCTATTTTATATTACCTAGCCCAAGTGGTCATGATGCATGTCACCTTCATTAGTGAACGTCCATGGGCACATTAGTCTTGGGAAAATCTGAAGTCCTACTCTGCTTTCACTTTAACATAAAGTCATAGAGATGTATAGCATGGAAACAGACCCTTCGGTCCAACCTGTCCATGCCGACCAGATATCCCAACCCAATATAGTCCCACCTGCAAGCACCTGGCCCATATCCCTCCAAACCCTTCCTATTCATATACCCATCCAAATGCTTCTTAAATGTTGCAGTTGTTCCAGCCTCCACCACATCGTCTGGCAGCTCATTCCAAACACGTACCACCCTCTGCGTGAAAAAGTTGCCCCTTTGGTCTCTTTTATATCTTTCCCCTCTCACCCTAAACCTCAGCCCTCTAGTGCTGGTCTCCCACACCCCAGGGAAAAGACTTTGTCTATTTATCCTATCCATGCCCCTCATAATTTTGTAAACCTCTATAAGGTCACCCCTCAGCCTTCGACGCTTCAGGGAAAACAGCCCCAGCCTGTTCAGCCTCTCTCTATTACTCAGATCCTCCAACCTTGGCAACATCCTTGTAAATCTTTTCTGAAACTTTTCAAGTTTCACAACATTTTTCCGATAGGAAGGAGACCAGAATTGCATGCAATATTCCAACAGTGGCCTAACCAATGTCCTGTACAGCTGCAACATGACCTCCCAACTCCAATACTCTGACCAATAAAGAAAAGCATACCAAACGCCGCCTTCACTATCCTATCTACCTGCGACTCCACTTTCGAGGAGCTATGAATCTGCACTCCAAGGTCTCTTTGACCAGCAACACTCCCTAGGACCTTACCATGAAGTGTATAAGTCCTGCTGAGATTTGCTTTCCCAAAATGTAGCACCTCGCATTTATCTGAATTAAACTCCATCTGCCACTTCTCAGCCCATTGGCCCATCTGGTCCAGATCCTGCTGTAATCTGAGGTAACCCTCTTCGCTGTCCACTCCACCTCCAATTTTGGGGTCATCTGCAAACTTACTACCTCTTATGCTCGCATCCAAATCATTTTATGTAAATGACAAAAAGTAGAGGGCCCAACACCGATCCTTGTGGCACTCCACTGGTCACAGGCCTCCAGTCTGAAAAACAACCCTCCACCACCACCCTCTGTCTTCTACCTTTGAGCCAGTTCTGTATCCAAATGGCTAGTTCTCCCTGTGTTCCATGAGATCTAACCTTGCTAATCAGTCTCCCATGGGGAACCTTGTCGAACGCCTTACTGAAGTCCATATAGATCACTTCTGCTGCTCTGCCCTCATCAATCTTCTTTGTTACTCCTTCAAAAAACTCAATCAAGTTTGTGAGACATGATTTCCCACGCACAAAGCCATGTTGACTATTCCGAATCAGTCCTTGCCTTTCCAAATACATGTACATCCTGTCCCTCAGGATCCCCTCCAACAACTTGCCCACCACTGAGGTCAGGCTCACCGGTCTATAGTTCCCTGGCTTGACTTTACCGCCCTTCTTAAACAGTGACACCACGTTTGCCAACCTCCAGTCTTCCAGCACCTCACCTGTGACTATCGATGATACAAATATCTCAGCAAGAGGCCCAGCAATCACTTCTCTAGCTTCCCACAGAGTTCTTGGGTACACCTGATCAAGACATCCAGCACTTCCTCCTCTGTAATCTGGACATTTTGCAAGATGTCAACGTCTATTTCCCTACAGTCGATAGCTTCCATATCCTTTTCTACAGTAAATACTGATGCAAAATATTCATTTAGTATCTCCCCCATTTTCTGTGGCTCCACACAAAGGCTGCCTTGCTGATCTTTGAGGGGCCCTCATCTCTCCCTCGTTACCCTTTTGTCCTTAATATATTTGTAAAACCCCTTTGGATTCTCCTTAATTCTAATTGCCAAAGCTATCTCATGTCCCCATTTTGCCCTCCTGATTTCCCTCTTGAGTATAAAGGAAGTAGAAGTATACTTTTCTAAGGATTCTCTCGATCTATCCTGTTTATACCTGACATATGCTTCCTTCTTTTTCTTAACCAAACCCTCAATTTCTTTAGCTGGAAATGTGTTGCTGGAAAAGCGCAGCAGGTCAGGCAGCATCCAGGGAACAGGAGAATCGACGTTTCGGGCATAAGCCCTTCTTCAGGAATGGGGAAAGTTTGTCCAGCAGGCTAAGATAAAAGGTAGGGAGGAGGGACTTGGGAGAGGGGCGTCGGAAATGTGATAGGTGGAAAGAGGTCAAGGTGAGGGTGATAGGTCAGACTGGGGTGGGGGCGGAGAGGTCGGGAAGAAGGTCTCAGGTTAGGAAGGCGGTGCTGAATTTGATGGATTTGACTGAGACAGGGTGGGGGGAGGGGAAATGAGGAAACTGGTGAAATCCGAGTTCATCCCTTGTGGTTGGAGGGTTCCTAGCCGGAAGATGAGGCGTTCTTCCTCCAACCGTCGTTATGTTGTGGTCTGACGATGGAGGAGTCCAAAGACCTGCATATCCTTGGTGGAGTGGGAGGGGGAATTGAAATGTTGAGCTACAGGGTGGTTGGGTTGGTTGGTCCGGGTGTCCCAGAGGTGTTCTCTGAAACGCTCCGCAAGTAGCCGGCCTGTCTCCCCAATATAGAGGAGGCCACATCGGGTGCAGAGGATGCAATAGATGATATGTGTGGAGGTGCAGGTGAATCTGTGACGGATATGGAAGTTTCCTTTGGGGCCTTGGAGGGAGGTGAGGGGGGATGTGTGGGCGCAAGTCTTGCACCTCCTGCGGTTGCAGGGGAAGGTGCCGGGAGTGGAGGTTGGGTTGGTGGGGGGTGTGGATCTGACGAGAGAGTCACGGAGGGAGTGGTCTTTACGGAATGCTGATAGGGGAGGGGAGGGAAATATATCCTTGGTGGTGGGGTCCATTTGGAGGTAGCGGAAATGACGGCGGATGCCTCATCTTCCGGCTAGGAACCCTCCAACCACAAGGGATGAACTCGGATTTCACCAGTTTCCTCATTTCCCCTCCCCCCACCCTGTCTCAGTCAAATCCATCAAATTCAGCACCGCCTTCCTAACCTGAGACCTTCTTCCCGACCTCTCCGCCCCCACCCCAGTCTGACCTATCACCCTCACCTTGACCTCTTTCCACCTATCACATTTCCGACGCCCCTCTCCCAAGTCCCTCCTCCCTACCTTTTATCTTAGCCTGCTGGACAAACTTTCCCCATTCCTGAAGAAGGGCTTATGCCCGAAACGTCGATTCTCCTGTTCCCTGGATGCTGCCTGACCTGCTGCGCTTTTCCAGCAACACATTTCCAGCTCTGATCTCCAGTATCTGCAGACCTCACTTTCTCCTCAATTTCTTTAGTCATCCAGCATTCCCTATACCTACCAGTCTTCCCTTTCACCCTGACAGGAATATGCTTTCTCTGGATTCTTGTTACCTCATTTCTGAAGGCTTCCCATTTTCCAGCCTTCCCTTTACCTGCGAACGTCTGCCTCCAATCAGCTTTCAAAAGTTCTTGCCAAATAGCGTCAAAATTAGCCTTTCTCCAATTTAGAACTTCAACTTTTAGATCTGGTCTATCCTTTTCCATCACTATTTTAAAACAAATAGAATTATGGTCGCTAGCCCCAAAGATCTCTGAAAGTTGCCACCCAGGTAAATAGTGCGGTGAGGAAGGCATATGGCGTACTGGCTTTTATTGGTAGAGGAATTGAGTTCCGGAGTCCTGAGGTCATGATGCAGTTGTATAAAACTCTGGTGCGGCCGCATCTGGAATATTGTGTGCAGTTTTGGTCGCCATACTATAGGAAGGATGTGGAGGCACTGGAACGGGTGCAGAGGAGGTTTACCAGGATGTTGCCTGGTATGGAAGGAAGATCGTATGAGAATAGACTGAGACACTTGGGGCTGTTTTCATTAGAGAAAAGAAGGTTTAGGGGTGACTTGATTGAGGTGTACAAGATGATTAGGGGGTTAGATAGGGTTGACAGTGTGAACCTTTTCCCGCGTATGGAGTCGGGTATTACAAGGGGGCATAGCTTTAAATTAAGGGGGGGTAGATATAGGACTGAAGTTAGGGGTAGGTTCTTCACTCAGCGAGTCGTAAGTTCATGGAATGCCCTGCCAGCAGCAGTGGTGGACTCTCCCTCTTTATGGGCATTTAAGCGGGCATTGGATAGGTATATGGAGGATAGTGGGTTAGTATAGGTTAGGTGGGCTTGGATCGGCGCAACATCGAGGGCCAAAGGGCCTGTACTGCGCTGTATTCTTCTATGTTCTATGTTATATGTTCTGAAGTGCTCCCCCACTGACACCTCAGTCACCTGCCCTGCCTTATTTCCCAAGAGTAGGTCAAGTTTTGCACCTTCTCTAGTCGGTACATCGACATGCTGAATCAGAAAATTGTCTTGTACACACTTAACAAATTCCTCTCCATCTGAACCTTTAACACTATGGCAGTCGATGTTTGGAAAGTTAAAATCCCCTACCATAACTACCTTATTATTCTTAAAGATACCGGAGATCTCCTAACAAGTTTGTTTCTCAATTTCCCTCTGACATTGGGGGTCTAAAATACAATCCCAATAATGTGATCATCCCCTTCTTATTTCTCAGTTCCACCCAAATAACTTCCCTGGATGTATTTCCGGGAATATCCTCCCTCAGCACAGCTGTAATGTTATCCCTTATCAAAAATGCCACTCCCTCTCGCCTCCCTTTCTATCCTTCCTGTAGCATTTATATCCTGGAACATTAAGCTGCCAGTCCTGCCCATCCCTAAGCCATGTTTCTGTAATTGCTATGAAATCCCAGTCCCATGTTCCTAACCATGCCCTGAGTTCATCTGCCTTCCCTGTTAGGCTCCTTACATTGAAATAAATGTAGTTTAATTAATTAGTTCGACCTTGGCCCTGCCTGCTCTGGCTGTTTGACTCACTTCTGTTCTCAGCTGTACCCGTCTCAGACTGATCTCTTTCCTCACTACCTCCCTGGGTCCCAACTCCCCCCCCCCCCCCCCCCCCCACCTTACTAGTTTAAATCCTCCCAAGCAGATCTAGCAAATTTCCCTGCCAGTATATTAGTCCCCTTCCAATTTAGGTACAGCGAGGGATCAGAAAAAAAGGGTTATCCAGATTTCTTTGCCCATGCTGAGGGATGTTGGGACAAATTGCACTGCTGCAACTGAAATCAGCCAACTGTGCGAAGACCAGGATACTGTACCCTTGGAGTGGCTTGCAACCCTGAGAAATTGAGTTGAATAAAATCTGCTACTTTGTGTGGAAAGACAAAAGTGATGAAAGCTACCATTTCATTATGCGAGCTCAGCTGACATGGCCATGGCCTTCAAGCAAGGAAGCATGCCTACCCCATTTACCTTCCTGTGATTATCGTCCTGTGATAGACGAGTTGGAATTATTTTTTCAGATTAGCCATGATCTTATTAAATGATGTATGGTGCTTGGAAATGATATCCCACTATGCTCTGATTCTTCACAAAAATTGAAGACTTTATCCAATTATACAAACATTCACAATTTACCTGTTGAATCAACTCAGTCAAACAGAAAACCCCGATCAGGTTTCTACACTTAACATGAACAGCTATTTATTATAAATAAATAGATTCTACCCACAGATAAACAACTCTGATCTGTCAGCCACCTCTTGAGTTATAATTCCACCCCTGCTTTAAAACCCTGCCCCTCGCACTCCCCAAACACACAGACCAAAAACATGGTTGGGAGTGGAAAAGTAACCCCAGTCCATGACGTTCTTTGTTTTGCTTGCCAGGATTTTCTGTTCTTTAATCATCTTCAGGCTTTTAACAGGAAGCACAGTTTGTACACTAATTGCAAAATCTTTTAGTTAAATTTCAAAAGCTCAGTTCAGACTAACTAGTGAGGGCAAATCAACTGGATTTTTTTTCAGGCTTTAGATTTTTTTTATTGTTGGGAAAAATCACACAATCTGTGTCTTTCCGCAGTCTCTGCTGCTCGAGGCTACGAGTAGTATGCACTCCCACAAGCTGTTCAGTAATCCAGGAGCCAAAAAGAGACTGGTTTTCAGACTGGTGGTCACAACTGGTTCCACCTTCAATAACCAGTCAGAAACCTGAGGCATGCCAGTTCTTATTTTGTCTACTCCCTGTTGGTCCATCTGCAAACTAATTCTCTGTCTGTTTGAACAAAGCAGCAGTGTAAACACAACTTAGAATGAGTTTCGCGAACTTGCTTTTCAAAAATTCAGCAATTCCTTTTGCAATCTTTTTTCCCATTTCAGTCCACAATCAAAACTGCAGGGAAAAAAATAGATCTTGTCTTACTAAAGGAACATGTATAGGGACTAAATGACCTTACCTACTCCTGTCCTGTGTTCCAAGGAAACTTAAAGGCAGACAATAGATGTGAACTTTGCAGTGATATGTGACCACTATTTGGATCATACAAATTTACTTTTGAAATTAACAGATTATGAAATGAGGCAACATCATAGTAAATTTGAGGACTGCAGATTTCAGAATGGCACAGGCGAGTGAAATGAGAGGATGCAGTTTAAAGCATTTGACATCTGTTTCGGAAAACAAATTAAGGAAAATCATCATATCGGGGTGTAAAGCAAATGTGTTTGATGTGTTTGTTCAAAAATAGTTTGCATGTGAATACATAGTATATTTCATGCGCAGTGCGTAAAATGTTCCCTTTTTACAGGATGTTGTTTGTTATAGCATTGTTGACAATGGAACAGTTGGGTCAATATTATCTTGTCAGCTTTGCTTCCGCAGTTCAGTATTAAGCAATTCCTCTATAACGGTTTTCCAAATAAAATTGTGCCAACATTTATTCATATTGTCTATTTCTAATTGCCCTGGAACAGGTGATGGTGAGGGGGCCTTCTTGGACTATGGCTGAAAACATTGATGAGACAGAATTTGCACTTTTAAAGAAACATTAATACAAGGCAGGAGGGGTTTTTTTCTGCCATGACATTCAGCGTCGCACTTGAGTGCTGACACCAAGTGAAGTCACATGAAACATGCCAGTCTTGACATGTCGGTATGCCAAATTGCATTTGGAAAGGATTTTGATCCAGTGACATTGAAGGAGAGTTTCCAGGTTAGGATTATGTGCAGTTCAGAGAGAAGTTTGTAGGTGGTACTTTTCTGTACGCAATCCAGTTCGATCACCAGGGAACTGTGTGATCTAGTATACTTCTGTGAAATTTTAATTGAATTATATGCCATGTATACTTGAAGAAGCACATTAGAGCAGGAAATAATGAGTTTTTCAGATTTTTAAAAATCTGATTTGAGATTTTGTATGACTGTCAGAACAGCAAAAGAATAATGTGTCACCACAATCTGGCATTTTTATGTGGCTTCGCTTAGCGTCAGCGCTCAACTGTTCTGTTGACTGTCACGATACAAAAAGAATTTTCCTCCCTTATACTAATGATGTTTTGAAAATGCAAATTCTGTCTGGTCAATGTTATTCATGACTGAATTTCTCTTGTGCTTTTGAGTTCTTGTTTCTTCAAAGGTAATGGAAATTCTTGCATGTTAGAAATATGAAATAGGTTTTACAAAAGATGGACAGACTTAGGAGGATCAGTCCTGTTACGTAGCTGTTACAATGTTATCGCTCATACAACTATTATAGTGATTGACAATTTCACATAAAGATAATAATTTTTCGAGGTTAAGATAATCCAGCCTAAAAAGGTTGAAAAGAGACTGGACTTTTCCCTGAAGAAAAGCTAACTGCTGATTACTTCTGAGATTGAGCTGTTTCTTCGCTTACATCACGAGAAATATATTTGAGAGTCTCTCTCGGTTTTAAATATCAGATATTATAAATTCTAAAGTGATTTATCATTTAAATTCAAACTCAAATCAACTGCAGAATAATAGGTGGAATGAGACTCCTGTCAGGCATCTTACTCTTGAAACTTAAAATGATTTTAGGACTGCCCACCACAACATTGACTTAGCTGGTTATTGTCATAAATCTTTTAAGCCTTCCCCTCTCACCTTTGACTTATGCCCTTTAGTATTGAACACTCATATCTTGGGAAAAAGACCTTCGCTAATTGCGTTATCCTTGCCTGTCATGCTTTTATAAACCTCTGGAAGCTCTCCCGTCAGTCACCAAGGCTTGAAAGGAAATCAAGTCTCAGCCGATTCAGCCTCTTGCTCAAACCCACCAATCCAGGCAACATTCTTAAATCTTTTCTGAAGATTTCAATTTTAATAACACATTTTCTATAACAGGGAGATCAGAATTAAACTGTATTCTAAAAGTGGCCTCACCAACATTCTATACAACTGCAACATGACATCCTAACTGTTACGACACGGCGGTGAAGCCTTCTGTTAATTAAACCAAGCACCCAGAAAAGCTCGCCTCGTAATCTGTTAAAATATGAGTGACAGAGAACTCCCAAGTTCCACTATTTCAAGAAAATTGTATCAATTTATTTTTTTA
The DNA here is from genome assembly GCF_037043375.1 of Chiloscyllium plagiosum. Lineage (NCBI taxonomy): Eukaryota > Metazoa > Chordata > Chondrichthyes > Orectolobiformes > Hemiscylliidae > Chiloscyllium > Chiloscyllium plagiosum. The sequence continues at coordinate 108,803,491 of NW_028270142.1, forward strand.
ACCCTAAATATGAACATTAAACGACAACTATTTACAACTCGAAGCCTCCTTTCACTTAATTGCTTCTTATCTGCCTCCAATTCTGTAACAATATACTGTTCCAATAAAACATTTATTAAAATTACATCAACTTAATTCCAAAATCATTCAGCAGCTGTCGTTGGTGTCTGTCTGTCTTCTGGCTGAAGATCTCCCTGGGTCATCTTTCTTTTACTGCGAATATCTTCCACATGTAAAGGTACCTTTGATAGAGAGTTTCAATGGCAGTTGTTCTGTCTAACTTTCAGAATGCCTGCTTTTTTATTCTCACAACATCAGATCATCTCATTGGTTCGATCTTGGCAAAATAATAAATTCAAATTGGATTGGTTTTTCATATTCTGGGGCATAATTTCAACACACTGGTTAAATTTGAATTGTTGTCAGAAAAGCAACCAACTCAGGTATTCATTTCACAGCCAAATGTTACATATTTTCAATTTTCCAGTATACTCTGAGACCGCTAGCTAGTCATATGACGGATGCATTTGGCTCTGTGCAGAACAGCATTCACTCTCTCTTTAAAGGTACAGTACATGCCTTCAACTTCATAAAGCTAACTCATCCTCAGTGCACTGACCAATGAAAGCAAGCATGCCAAATGCCGTCTTCACAATCCTGTCTACCTTTAACTCCACTTTCAAGGTTCTATATGATTTATTTGATGGAAAATCAACACAGAGCCAACACATTATTTTGTTTCAGTGTCATAGCTTTATACAAGGTAGAATTTTCATTTTCATTTCTTTTACTATATAGTACTTTTGTGATCTGGAGTGGTGCTGATAATATTACGAGAGAACTCAGGTTGACATTTTCCAACGTAGACAGTTAATCTGAATCCTGGACAGATTAAAGGACTTGTACATGTATCAGTTGGCTTGGCATTGTTGTGTCAGAACACATCCATGTAGTACCTTTTCATGTCATAAACCATACCAAAGTCCTTCTAGTGGCTAATAGGATTAGAATATGTTAAGTGACCATTTTCTGAATGTTCTATCATACTGTGTTTCAAAAAGGAAATCAGAATTGTGCACAAGATGTGAAATTTGGTCACATCAATGCCCTGATTATCTACATTAAAACCCCCAACATTATACAATTGTTATGGCACAGAAGGAGGCTTAAATTCTGCTCTTATCAGCCCATTATGCCTGCACCGGGCTCTTCAAACTAGCATTTTTATCGAATTCCAATCTTCTGCTTTTTTCCCCCCATACCCTTAATTTGTTTACAAATAATCATCTGATGCCCTCTTGAGCAACATAATTTAACCTGCTTCCACCATACTTCCAGGCAGTCCACTTCATACCCTGACCAATTGGTGTGTCAACAAAAATTACCTCACATCACCCTTGCTTCTTTTGCATAACACCTTAAATATTTGTTCCTTCTATTTTATCCAGCCTGTTCATGATTTTAAAAACTTCTGTCAAATTTTCTGACCCCGCTTCTCTCAGCAGAGAACAGTCCCAACTTCTTCAATCCATCCTCAGAATTGAAGTTTCATTCCCCTTGCAATAAACAACAGCATTATATTCACCTCCCCGATTACTGCTTTTGTGATTTGTCTAATAAGGCACCCAGACCCTTCTGTTCCAATGGATTCTGCAGTCTTTCTCCATTTAAATGATTCACTGCTTTTCTATTTATCCTATCAAAGGGGACAAGTTCACGTTTTCCCGCAGACTCTATTTACCAAGTCTCTGTGCACTCATTTAACGTATCGATATTGCTTGACAGATTCTCTGGCTTGGCACAAGTGAGGACTGCAAATGCTGGAGATTAGAGTCAAGATCAGAGTGGTGCTGGAAATACACAGCAGGTCAGGCAGCATCCGAGGAGCAGGAAAAACTATGTTTAGGGCATCCTGATGAAGGGCTCCTGCCAGAAACATTGATTTTTCTGCTCCTCGGATGCTGCCTGACCTGTGCATTTCCAGATTCTCTGGCTCCTCTTGACAAGTTACTATCTTGATGTAATCAGCAAATTTGGCGACACATTTGGTCCCTTTATTCATTTCACTTGTATGGATTGGGAATATCTGAGGCCCCAGCACTGGTTCCTATGGCATGCTACTAGTTACAACATGCCCAACTGAAAAAGTTACCAGTCAAACTCACTCTCTGCTTCCTTTAAGTAAGCAAAAGCGGTGATCCATTCAGTCTCTGTCATCCTGTTGCAAGCCAATTAAATTGTGGGTGTGGTGTACTTCAAATCTATTGTACAGTTGTTGCTCCATCGTGCTTAAACTCTTAGCGAGCATAAATTCATCAGGATTATGTGAATGGAGGATCTTGTGATCAAATAATGTATTTCCATGTCCAGTGTATATACATTGTCCCGATTGTTTCTCTCAAAAGTGTTGGAGGCAATGTCTTGTTCACCATTTCTGCACTAATTTTGCATTTTGCTGCTGAACATTTCTGACACTAGCGTTATGAACCAGCACTTGTTTAAATTACTGTCACACGCTTTGGGTGTAAGGTTATTGGTTACTTGACTTCGGTGCCTTACTGGGAATGAGCTGAAAATGAGTTTTGAAAAGATTTGTAGCTCAGGTTATTGTTCTGGATGTAAGTTTGCTCACTGAGCTGGAAGGTTTGTTTTCAGACGTTTCGTCACCATACTAGGTAACATCATCAGTGAGCCTCTGGTAAAGTACTGGTGGTATGGCCCTCTTTTTTTTTATTTGTGTTTAGGTTTCCTTGAGTTGGTGATGTCATTTCCTGTGGTGATGTTATTTCCTGTTCTTTTTCTCAGGGAGTGATAAATGGGATCCAAGTCTATGTGTGTGTTGATGGAGTTCTGGTTAGAGTGCCATGCTTCTAGGAATTCTCATTTGTCTCTCTGTTTGGCTTGTCTGAGAATGGATATGTTGTCCCAGTAGTGTCCTTCCTCATCTGTATGCAAAGAGACGAGTGAGAGTGGGTCATGTCTTTTTGTGGCTAGCTGATGTTCATGTATCCTGGTGGTTAGTTTTCTGCCTGTTTGTCTAACGTAGTATTTGTTACAGTTCTGGCAAGGTATTTTGTAAATGACATTAGTTTTGCTCGTTGTCTGTTTATGGTCTTTCAAGTTCATTAGTTGCAGTTTTAGTGTGTTGGTGGGTTTGTGGGCTACTATAATGCCAGGAGGTCTGAGTAGTGTGGCAGTCAATTCCGAGATGTCTTTGATGTAGGGGAGAGTGGCTCGGGTTTCTGGACACGTTTTGTCTGCTGGGTTTGTTGCTGAGAATCAGTGGACTCTGTTCATTAGGTACCTGTTCTATTTGAATACACTGTTTCGGTGATTTTCTTCTGCTCTTCGTAGTTCCTCTGTGCTGCAGCATGTGGTGGTAGTTGTTGTAATGCTGCTTCATTTGTGGATGTTGGGATGATTGCTTCAGTAGTTCAGTATTTGGTCTGTATGCCTTGTTTTCCGATAGACGCTGGTGTGAAGATCCCCATCAATGATGGTGAAACAGCTGGCTGCAGGGGGAACCTGCCCCAAGATGGTGGCAAGGTTAGGGATGGTGGCATGGAGGGACACAACAATGTCGTTCATTGGCCAAAAATCCTGAACTAGACGCCAGTCAGGTCTCCCCGTCTTGGGAACACCAAGGATCGGGATGTTACAAGGTAAACGGCAAGGAACAAGGACACCTTGTTGCACGAGGGACTTTTTCAGGGGGTGGAGACTGTCTTTTGCTTTTTTAAGGGGATACTGTGAGTCGCTTGAGGGTGTAATATTTTCCTGTGGGCAGATAAGGATCAACAGAGGTTAACCCAACATCTGTCTTGGATCTTGCCCAGACCTTGGGTGGTGGGGAGGAGGTGGGGTCAGTGGAACGCTGATGGTGATGGAAGGTTCAACGACATAAACATAACGAGGAGTAATAGAAAATAGTTACCCCCCCACCAAGCCCGGCACTAAAAGCCATGGGCCCCATTTCACGAACCACATGGCCATTCAGCACAAGCAGTGTAATGTGACGGCTGGTGACTGGTACCAAAGGAAACTAGGCACTTCAAAAATAAGTGCAGACCCAGCATTTCAGTTAACAAGGGCATAGATCGTTATGGGGAAGTTCTGTCCTAAGTAAGGGGCAAACAGGGCGTTTAGTATATCAGACATCCAGAAAGATTGTATGCAACAGTAATGTGAGGTTTAAATGTTTTACTGGGTGGGGGTACGTCAAGAGGCAGGGAAACGTCAGAGATGTCCATGGACCACCATTGGGTGGTCATGTACCCAAAGGGCACGATGGTCAATAATATGACAAGTACTAAATCCCTCCACCTGCACAAGTGACTGACAGATTCAAATGGCAGAGAATGTCTCGCCCAACAAGATTGAGGCCCGGAGAGGCAGTGACCGCGAACTCATAAGGGAACTCTGCCCATAACGAACCGTGAGTTTAGAGGTCAAGGAGAATTCCTAGACCTGAGAGGAAAGGCCCGAGAGGATCAGTTTTTTTTATCAGTTCAGGGGATTTGGTACTGTGAGCAGACGTCGGCATCTGGCTTGGAGGGTATCGTGCTGGTGTTTAAGAGGAAGGGTAAGCAGGCAGTCCCAAAGGGAAAGGATGGGCTCTCCTCTGAAGAAGAGGTGAGGACGAGAACATTTATGCCTTCTAGAGAGGGGGTCTTGTCAGCTGCGTGCCAGTCAGATAGAGAAGGGTTGTGGGTGGAAAAAGGGGCATGGCGGTCGGGGTTCTGCTGGCCTGATATTGCGATGGGGGATGGGATCAGATGGGCCTGACAAACGAACCACAGGTGAAACAATTTATCTGGGAGACGGGCTGAGGTCCCCTGCCCTGATCTCGAAAATCCCACGTGTCCAGGCCAGGGCAAGGAGGGATGTCTGGTGTATAGAGGGAGGTATCACAGGACAATTAGGATATGTGATGTAGCCGTGGCTGTTTGAATGAGCCCACCCCAGGATACAGGGCACCAGTTCCATTTGATAGCCTGCAGTGTTATATTGTGAGGCCATATTGCAGACAGGTGTCTGAATCATTTTGTGCTGAACAGACACAGGCGGGCCGGACTTATTCAAAGTCCAGAAGTGGGTGACGTGTAGTTTAATCTGGGACCTACTTATTTCTGACCAATCTAGGGCATGAGTACGGATGGATTTACCTATTTTGTCAGGAAGACACTGCATGATAAGAGTGCATTGAACTGGGCGGAGATGTTACCTGCATTAAAGGAGGTATCGCCAGCATAGGTGGCATAAGTGGAACAGATCCTGTCGTAAAAGTCTGGATGGTCTTCATCTTTCTTAGGTTTACAGTTGAGAGTTTTAGTAAGATCAATGGGTTTTTGAGGGGTCCCGCGCAGGGCACTTCATATTGCATCTTTCTGATCATTTTCTCTCTGGGCGGCAGCAGCAAAGGCCTCCCAAGGCGCATGGTTGCCCAAAGACTCGCCATTTTTCACACTCGCCAGAGGCGAACGTCATACAGCAGAGACTAAAAAGGTCCTGGGGTGTGGTTTGGTAAATGCGGATAGTACTAGTGAGATGATCAATAAATTCCTCCGGTCGGGTCTTTTTGTTTGGGGTGCCATTTATAATCATCCACATATCCTATGGTTTCCATGGGGTATAGACGGGGATTGAGGCCCTTTGAGCAACAGCATTAGGATCTGGATTGGGTACTTGGCGCAGTGGAAACTGTCAGTGTGGTGGTTCAGGTTCTGAGTGGCGGAGCCTGCATTTGGGGCAGTTAGTCATAGCATTAGTACTCATGGGGAAGTCAGCCTCAGAGTCTGATTTGGTCGCACTACTCAGGGAATCAAGATCTGGGCACTCAGTCAAATACATGTTTTGGCGAGGTTTCCCGGAACCGCTCTGGCTTCCACAGAGGGTGTTAGGAATAGGCTTCAATTTTGGTTTACCGTGATTGGAACAATTGCAACTCCAGCAACAGACGAGATCAGTGTATGTGACTGGGGTAATGGCATTACTGAGCTGAGTCTCTAAGGCTGGGAGGGGGGAGTTTTGGGAAAAATTATTGGGGCGCCGTGGCAGAGCTTTGGTGGGGGTGGGGGGGGATGCGGATCTGAGACTGATTGTAGGTTGGGGGTAAAGATTTGCCATTAGTGCTGTAGAGGGGTTACGGGTCAAACAATTTTGATCAGAATCTTCCCCACTATCAAATAAACATGAACTACAGACATGTCCAATGGAGCCTGGGAGACAGTTTTCTCACTTTTGTCTTCAGCAGATTTCGATTTAAGATCAAGATCATAAATTTCATATTATGCATTCAAGGTGGCACAGTGGTTAGCACCCGGGTTCAATTCCCGCCTCAGGCAATTGTCTGTGTGGAGTTTGCACGTTCTCCCCGTGTCTGCTTGGGTTTCCTCCAGGTGCTCCGGTTTCCTCCCACAGTCAAAACAAAAATGTGCAGGTTAGGTGAATTGGCCGTGCTAAATTGCCCTTAGTGTTAGGTGAAGGGGTAAATGTAGGGGAATGGGTCTGGGTGGGTTGCTCTTCAGAGGGTCGTTGTGGACTTGTTGGGCCGAAGAGCCTGTTTCAACACTCTAAGTAATCTAATCTAAAAAAAAAACTCCCAATGACTGGTTTTCCCTTTATCATCAGTAGTAGGAATATTTTTACGTTTAGCAGTGAAGTTTGGTGGGATTTTTTGTTTATTCGGGTGGCCACGGTTCTCCAATTAGTAATTAAATCTTTCCATTTTTGCGAAATATTCGACTTCCACACCTCAACCTCCATACCTCAGCCTCCGCTTTTGAACATTTATCTAGATCCCAAGTTCACCCCAATGGCCCTTGTTCATTTCCCAACAATTTGTTTATTCGGACGCTCAATCGACAATAATTTAACTCATCACGTGGATTACCATGACAGATTTTTCATTACGGGTGCAAAAGACCCGATTTATCAAGTGTCTGTCCCATTTGCCTGAAGGTACTTTAACCGTTTCAGATTTAACAATGAAGCCCCCGAATCAAATCCTACTTAAATATAGAAAACCCGAATCCCACTTTAACACAGAAAGCTTGACCCTCAAACACAGAAAATTTGAATCTCAGCACAAAGAGCTCAAACCCCAGCACAGCGCAGAGGACTCAAACCTCAACCAAGCCCACCCCAAGAGGTTTGAACCCTAGTACCCCGCAGAGGAATCGAACCTCAATCAGCCCCCACCCCACAGGACTTGAACCCTAGTGCCGGGCAGAGTACTCTAACCTCAATCTCTCTCTCTCTCTCACACACACACACACAGACCCCACCCCAATCTAGGCGACTTGAACACCAGTACCGCGCAAAGGACTCAAACTTCACTCACACACACCCAACCATGCAGCGCCGAGGACATAAATCCCTGCCTACCAGCGTGCTTGCAAAACTGTGTCTCTTGACTGAACTAATTACCGTTCGAGAATCTGTAGGATAGAGAGCAATTGAACAAGGGGACCGTCTCTGGCACACTAATATCGAGAGGGACCAACGTTTAAAATCTTACCTTGTTGGCCCGACAGTCTCGAGACACCGATGCTCCGGGCAGCTGCTGACACCGTCCGTAACTAACTGTTTAGATCCTGCTGAATATGCCAATATTGTCATCCTGTTTCCCCTTTTAGTCGAAGCAAAATTCTCGGAGACGCAGTTGTTCTAGCCTTTTTGCCAGGCCCTGGAGAGAGAGAGAGAGAGAATGATCGCCCATGTGCACAGAGTTCATGGTCTTCTCTCAAACAACAGCTTCTCAATGAATTATATAGTGATTATACAGGTAGGAGCATTGACATAAGGCAACATATATATTAATAAGGTGACCGTTACAATCAACAAGTATTGATAGCTGAGGGCAAGAGGCGATACGGTGGCTCAGTGGTTAGCACTGCTGCCTCACAGCACCAGGGTCCCAGGTTTGATTCCAGCCTCGAGCAACTGTCTGTGTGGAGTTTGCCCATTCTCCCCTTGTCTGCGTGGGTTTCCTCTGGGTGTTCCGGTTTCCTCCCACAGTCCAAAGATATGCAGGTCAGGTGAATTGGCTGTGCTAAATTGCCCATACTGTTAGGTGCGTTAGTCAGAGGGAAATGGGTCTGGGTGTTCGGAGAATAGGTGTGGATTGATTGGGCCGAAGGGCCTGTTTCCACACTGTAGGGAATCTAATCTTTACTGTTATACAATAGGTGTTCTTAACTTTGTTAACTGGGCTCATACAATGGATACTTTTCCCCTTGTTCACAGATCTTGCATGCTGAATACTTTTATTATTGTTAAATGGCTGTACATAATTACTACTTTTCCACCTTGTTAACCCAATACCCTTGCCTCCAGTACCCCATTGTTAACTGTAAGTTCTTACCTGATCAGTGCTCAACTGATCCTCTTGTTTCACAAAACTCAGAACTTAACTCTTTCCCTGCCTGCTTATATCCTATACACATTCTCAAGAACACCAACTAACAGATTAGCCAAGGAGCTACACCAAATACTAAAACACTTAGTGGAAAACTAACGCCACTCCACCCAAGAATTCCTAAAGACCATCAATGACACCAAGATAGAGGAGGATGAAATAATGGTCTCCTTTGAAGTAACATCCCTATTCATGTCTATCAACATCAACCTGGCCAAGGAAACACTGACTGCACTATTCGAAGAACGAAAGACACATGCACCAAACCACCACCAACTTCATCAGCAAGGACAATATCGTCAGCCTAGTGAACGTATGCCTTACCACTCACTTCATCTTCAACAACAAAACCTACAGACAAACCGACGGAATATCCATGGAATCTCCAATATCAGGGTTCTGAGCAGAGGCAGTAATGCAGAGACTCGAACAAACAGCTGTGCACACCATCCAACCCAAACTTTGGGTTGGCTACGTGGATGACACCTTTGTCATCACTAAATGAAATAAATTAGAGGAAACTTTCATAACCATCAACAATACCCTTACTGGCATAAAATTCACTAAAGAGGAGGAAAACAACAACAAACTGCCATTCTTAGATATCGCAGTAGAGCGAACAGCCAATGGGGAACCTTAAATCAGCGTCTGCAGGAAAACAACACTTACAGACCAAATACTGAACTACAGAAGCAGTCATCCCAACATCCATAAATGAAGTTGCATTACAACATTATTTCAACTACCACCGCACACTGCAGCACAGAGGAACTACGAAGAGCAGAGGAAAATCACCTATACGGTGTATTCAAAAAGAAGGGGTACCCAATGAGTTCTCAGCAACAAACCCAAACAAGCAGACAAAATGCGTCCCGAAACCCTAGCCACTCTCCTCTAAATCAAAGACGTCGTGGAAATGACTGCCAGACTACTCAGACCTCCTGGTAGCAGGGTAGCGCATAAACCCACCAACACGCTAAAACTGCAGCTAATGAATTTGAAAGACCCTAAAACCGACAACAAGCAAAACTAATGTCTTTTACAAAATACCTTGCAAGAACTGTAACAAATACTATGTTGGACAAACTGGCAGAAAACTAGCCACAAAAAGACATGACCCACTCTCACTCGGTGTCCTTCCTCATCTGCTTGTAAAGACACACTTCGACTGGGACAACACATCCATCCGAGGACAAACCAAACAAAGACACAACCGAGATTCCTTGAAGCATGGCATTCCAACCAGAGCTCAATGAACAGGCACATTGACTTGGATCCCATTTACCACCCCCGGAGAAAAAGAACAGGAAATTACATCATCAACCCAAGGAAACCTAAAAACATAAATAAAAAGTGGGCCATACCACCAGTGCTTGACTGGAGGCTCACTGATGATGTTACCTAGTGTGCTGACAAAATGTCTGAAAACAAACTTTCCAGCTCAGTGAGCAAATTTACATCCACTTAACGAAAATATTTGGTAGTGTGACAACAGAATATGTACGAACAAAGAACAGAAGTAAGAAGCAAGGACAAGGTTGTATTCGCTGCTTCGAATGTGGTCTCATCTACACGGGGGAGATGAAGTACAAGCTGGGTGACCACTTTGAGAACAGCTACATTCTGACTGCAAAAATGACCTTGAGCTTCCAGTTACCTGCCTCTTCAACACAACAACATCTTTCATTGCCAACATCTTTGTCTCAGGCTTGCTGCAGTGCTCCATTTAAGTTCAGCATGAGCTGGAAGAACAGCACCGCATTTTCCTTTTGGGACACCTTCATGACTCCATATCAAGTTTAACAATGTGTTCTTACGTACAGATGAGGACGGACACCAGTTCGACAGAGACAACACATCCATCCTAGGACAAGCCAAACAGAGACACATACAAGAATTCATAGAAGCATGGCATTCCAACTGTAACTCTGTCAACAAACATATCGACTTGGACCCTATTTACCCCCCTTTGTGAAAAAGAACAGAAAATGACATCACCTCAGGAAATGGCATCATCAACCCAATGAAGTCCAAACACAAATAGAAAGAGGGTCATAACACCAATGCTTCATTGGAGGCTCACTGATGTTACATAGTATGGTGACAAAATGTCTGAAACGAGCCTTCCACCTCAGCAAGCAAACTTACATCTGGAAACTCAATCTGAGCTACACTTCTTTCAAAACTCGCAAGTGCAACAATTTTTAGGAGCTGAGCACCTTCCTTTACCAAACCCCCACACACCAGGCTTTGTTATCACATGGGTTGTTAATTGAATCAACCCCCCTGTCAGCTACTAATAGTCCCCACTAGCAGCTGTTGACTCTTGGAGGCTAACCATTATCCATGCATTTGTCTGTCCAACCGTTGTTATCTCGTTCTTTCTTTCTCTCACTCTCTCTGAACGGCTCTTGTGCACTCGCACACTCTCTCTCTCTCAGATCCATCTCCATCGTTTATGCCCCCATCTTCAGCATACATGCCAACCTTTCTCTAGCTACAATCAGTTCTGGACCTGAAACCTCAACTCTGCTTTCTTTCCACAGATGCCAGAATTTTTACAGTAATTTCTGGGTTTTTAAAAAATTTTCACAATGCATGCTTCTTTGGTTTTTTTTTCGCTGCTTCAAGTGTTAATCTGTGAAACTTCTCTGCACTGCTTCCAGTATATTTTGATCTATTTTAATCACCCTACTCATATGTCAGGAGACACATCCAGGGTCACTGCGACAAAATCTGGGTCTTCTGGTCCAGAGGCAGAGGCACTGTCACAGCATCACAGGGCACTTCCAATACATTGATATTTTCGCTGAGTGAGGTGCCCAAATACCTAACCTGGAGTACTCTATAATGTATCAGTGGTGTGCTGTACACCTGAAGCATAATCTTTTCATTCATTTCTCCTCGCAATAAACAATAATATTCTCTTATCCTCCAAGTTAATTGCTATATCTGCATCCTAGCTTTTTACAACTAAAACACTAAGGTATCCAGATCTCTCTCTGTCCTCTGTGCAACCTCTCACCATTTAGATAATATGCTGTTTTTTTCATTCATTTCATCAAGGTTGGAAATTTCACATTTTGCCATATGATATTCCATTTACTAGGACTTTATAATCTTAGTTTTAGCCTTACCTCAATCAGAAGGTCAGAAGTGGGGATGTTCACAAATGATTGCATAGTGTTCAGCGCCATTCATTACTCCTCAGATACTGAAGCAGTATATGCTCAAATGCAACAAGATCTGGACAATATCCAGGCTTGGGCTGACAAGTGGCAAGTAACATTTGCGCCACACAAATGCCAGACCATGACTGTTACCAGTAAGAGACACTCTAATCACTGCCCCTTGACATTCAACGATATTACCAGCACTGAATCCCCCACTGTCAACATCCTTGGGATTGCCATTGACCAGAAATTCAACTGGACTCGTCACATAAACACAGTGGCTCCAAGAGCAGGTCAGAGATTAGGGATACTGCAGCGAGAAAGTCACCTCCTGGCACCCAAATGTCAATCCACCATCTATCAGGCACAAGTCAGGAATGTGATGGAATTTTCCCACTTACCTGGATGGGTGCAGCTCCAACAACACTCGAGCTTGACACCATCCAGGACACAGCAACCCGCTTGATTGGCACTACACTGCAAACATTCATCCCTCCACCACCAGTGCTCGGTGGCAGCAGTGTGTACTACCGACAAGATGCACTGGAGAAATTCACCAGAGACCCTCAGACAGCACCTTCCAATCCACGACCACGTCCATCTAGAAGAACAAGGGCAGCAGGTCCTTGAGAACACCACCACCTACAATTTCCCCTCCAAGCCAAACACCACCCTGACTTGGAAATATATCGCCATACCTTCACCATAGAGTCAAAATCCTGGAATTCCCTCCCTACCGGCATTGTGGGTCAACCCACAGCAAGTCGACTGCAGCGATTCAACAAGGCGGCTCAACACCACCTTCTCAAGGGCAAATAGGTATGGGCTTTCACTGCTGGCCAGCCACCGATGCCCAGGTCCCACAAATGAATAAAACAAAACTTGACCAATTTGAGCTTCTTTATGTCCTCTTCACAACTTAATTTCTTTCCTATTTTTGTGTTACCAACAAATGTGACAACCATGTCTTCTATCTCTTCATCCAGTTAATTTATATAAATTATAAACTGATGAGATCCCTATGACATAGGGCTTGTACAGTTTGTCAAGTAAAATGCCTGATTTATGTCTTCTCTCATTTTACATTTTGGCAGCCAATCTTCTATCCATGCCAGTATGGTATCTGTGCACCATAAGTTCTGGTTTCTACACTTTGTCAATTTCTTCTAGAAATCTAACAGAATATTTATTCTTCAGTTCATCTTATCCACAATATGTTGCTTCCTCAAAGAACTCCATTCAATTGATTAAACATGATTTCCCTTTCACAAAGCCACGTTGACTCTTCCTGATACCTTTGAACTTATCTAAGTCCACTGTTAAAACTTCCTGAACAGTAGCTTCAGTACTTTAACTATGTCAGATGTAATGCTAACTGGTCTGCAGTATTCTGCTTGTTATTTCCTCTAAATTTTGAATTAATCTTCCACCAGCTAAAGGTTGTAATATTCATCAAATAACTACTGCTATAAGCCATTCTGTTCTTTTGTGAAATGTGGGTGTCACTGGGCAAGCCAGCATGTCTAATCCATTTCCAATTGCACTTGAAATGATTGACTTGCCCACTCATTTTAGAAGCTGGCAAGAGTTGACCACATTGCATTGGATCTAGATTCATGTGTTGATCAGGCAAAATTGCAGATTTCCTTCACAAAAGCCAAATGGATAATTACAACAATAAACGGTAGTTGTTATCGTCACCATGACTGAAATTGCTGTATTTAGAATTTATTACTTGAATTTGAACTCCATGTGCAATCATTGGATTTGAACTCTTTTTATAAAAATATTAATCTTAACTTCTAGATTACCTCTTCAGCACAATTATCAATATATCACCATTTCCTTTGAGCAGCATGAATAAGTGTTGGTGAATTGTCACTTGCCTTTGAAAATTTCTGAGATAAAATCACTTTAGAGCACCAGAATTTCTTGCATTGCATATTTCAGGGGTGACCATGCTATTGGCAGTAAGATTCCAGCATAATTGGTGGGTTGTACATGGATACATTGGATTTGGTAGGAACAAGTATTGACCAAATGGCTGTTTGAGCCTGATCCACCATTCCATGAGATCACAGCTAATCTGGCTGCTGTGTCTCAGAACCAACTGTGGACAGGTTTTCAGATGCCTCTTGTAAAGAATGCATTTTTATTGTCATCCATGTTCAAATTCCATGGAAGCACTGCTTTCAAGAGGCACCTGTGAGAAAGCTCTAAATCCACAGTTTACCCTTCAGATGTGAGCCCTAAGCCATCATTTTACAACAAATGGAATAACAGCGGTGATATGCATGCTGCTTGTTTGGTATTTTGTGTGGGAGCATCACCTATTAATAAATGAACTGTTTACATAATGTTTGGAGAATAGGCAATATCCAATTTAATGGACAGAGAAGAAGATAATTTATGGAAGGACAAATCTGGAACCAAAAGCTTCATCTCATCGATAGTGGGAACCTTTTGATGATGCCATAGCCAAGTGAATTAATTAAGTGGATGCTATAGTGCGTAAATTGGATGCTATAGACAATAAATTGGTTAGATTTTTCAACAGCACCTATGTGCAATTAATTATGCCATGAACCATGCCAAATTAATCCTATATGAATTATCAGTTTTGTGTTTTTGTAGACATAGGAAATGTCAAAAATCCATACCCATACCAGTGGTTCATATTTTATCTTCAGCATATTAGTTGACCCATCCATCTTTTGTTTTAGGCAGCATCAAAGGTCAACTTGCACACCAACACCACCTGATGTGTGAAGACTGGATGCACTGCACCTATTGCCCTTTGAACAGAGATGATTAAGAGGAGATTTGACATATAGATACATCAAAAATAGAAGTAGACCATTTGATTCAGCAAGCCCGTTCTGCCATTCAACATGATGATGGCTGAAGCTGTATCTCAACACTGGACACTCACCATTTTCTCATACCCCTTGACTCCTTTAGCCTCTGGATATACATCTGTTTCTGAAATATATTAACTGATTTCTCTGATAGGAAGTTCCACAGGTTTACCGCTCCTGAATGAAAAACTTCCTCTGCTTCACAATTCGAATTGGCTTACCTTATGTCTTGAGAATGTGAGCCCAGCCAGCAAAAGTGTCTCTGCAGCCAGTTTGTCCAACTCTGTCAAAAGTTTACATATTTCAAAGAACTGTACAGCACAGGAACAAACCATTTAAGCCACCCATACTGCGCTGACATATGATGCCTTTCTAAACTAGAAACTTTTTGCCCCTTAATTGTCTGTATCTCTCTATTCCCTGCCTAGTTACATATCCGTCAAGATGAATCTTAAACACTTTTGTTCCATTTGCCTCCACCACATTCAATTCTAGCCTCGGGTGACTGTGTGGAGTTTGCACATCCTCCCTGTGTCTGTGTGCGTTTCCTCCGGGTGCTCCGGTTTCCTCCCACAGTCCAAAGATGTGCAGGTCAGGTGAATTGGTCATGGTAAATTGTCTATAGTGTTAGGTGCATTAGTCAGAGGAAAATGGGACTGGGTGGGTAATCTTCGGAGGGTCGGTGTGGACTGGTTGGGCCAAAGGGCTGTTTCCCCACTGTAGGGAATCTAATCTAATCTAAAAACCTTCTTTGCCAGGGCATTCCAGTCATCATTGGTGTTTTAAAAAAAGACTTGCCTCTCTCATTTCCTTTAAACTTATCCCCCTTTATTGTAAGTCTATGCACTCCAGTAATGGACAATCTGTCCTTGGAAAAAGTCTCTTGACTATCCATTCTACCCATATCTTTCATAATTTTCTAAATTTTCAGCCTTTGACGTTCAAGTCAAAACAAACGACAAAGAAACCTCCATTATCCGGCACTCAATTATCCAAATTTCAGATTATCCTGACAAGATCGTAAGATCCCAATGCTTAGTTAAACAGTGTTATCCGGCATTCAATTATACATTCGAATATCCAAACAAAATACTCCCTACCGTGTCGTTTGGATAATTAAGGTTTCTCTCTAAATTTGTCCAATCTCTTCTCATCGTTAATTCTCTCCAAACCAAGCAACTTCCTGGTAAGCTGTTTCTTACACTCCCTAAAGCATCCCACCCCTTTCTGACAACAGAACCTTAAACAATATTCCAAATGTGACCTAACTGAACTTCTGTACAACTGCAGTATGAATTGCCAATTTATATACTCTGCCTGACCAATAAAGGTAAGCATGCCTTATGCCTTCTTGACCACCTTACCCACTCATATTGCCACTTTCGGGCAACTGTGGACCTCTATCCCTCTATATGTTAATACTATGAAGGGTTCTTTCATTTACTGTATACTTCCCTCCTGCATTAGAGCTTCTAAACTGTGTCACCTTGCATTTGTCCAGAATAAACTCCATATGTTGTTTCTCCTCCCAAATCTCTAGTCTATCTCTATCCTCTGGCAAGTTTCCTCACTGTCCTCAGCATCCCTAATCTTTATGTCGCCTGCAAGCTTCTTAACCAGACCATCCAAGTTCTCCTCTAAATTATATATATATACAGATATGACAAGCAACAGAGGTCCTTGTACTGACACCTGAGGAACACCGCTGGCCACAGATCTCCAGTCAGAAAAACACCTTTGCACCACTACTCTCTGCCTTCTATGACTAACTCAGTTCTGTACCCATTTTATTAGCTCACTGCGGATCCCATGTGACCTTACATTTTGTTTCACCCAGCCATGAGGAACCTTGATAAAGTCCAGGTACCGAGAGATAACATCTACCACTCTGACCTCATCAATTTTGTTTGTTGCTCCCTCAAAACTCTGAACCAACTTTGTGAGACATGACCTTCCCCGCACAAAGCCATGCTGCGTATTGTTATTAAGTCCATTTATTTCCAAATGTGAGTCAATCCAATCTCTAACAGCCTTTTCCAATAATTTCCCCACCACTGACATAAAGCTCATCAGCCTGTAATTTCCGGGATTATCCCCGTTGCCCTGAAACAAAGCATTATTGCTGGCTATTCTCCTGTGATGAAAGAGGATATAAAGATTTCATGCCAGGCCCGAGCATTGCTTCCCTCAGCATTGTGGGACAAGTCTGATCAGGTCCTGGTATTTGTCTATCTTAATGCTTTTTAAAGTACCGAACACCACCTTTTTTATAAATCGACATGTCGGGGAATATCAACATAAAACCCCTTACATTCACCATCCACCATTTTCTTCTCCTTTGTGAATGCAACGCAAAGTATTAATTAAGGACCTCTCTCACTTCTGGCTCCAATACAGTGCAGAACAGACCTTTTGGCCCTTGATGTTGCGCCAACCTGTGAACTAATCTAACCCCATCCCTGTACATGATCCAATCATCATCCATATGCCTATACAAGCACATTTTAAATGTGGCTGAGTTAACTACATTGGCAAGTAGGGCATTCCACATCCTTACCACTCTGAGTAAAGAACCTGCCCCTGACATCTGTCTTAAATCTATTACCTCTCAATTCGCACCTCCCTCATACAAACCAGTGTCATCATCCTAGGAAAAGACTCTCACTGTCCACCCTATCTGATCCTCTGATCAACTTGTATGTCTCTATTAAATCCCCTTTTAGCCCTCTCCTCTTCAATGAGAACAGACCCAAGTCCCTCAGTCTTTCCTCTGCATTCTTTCCAAAAGCCTCCCATTTGGAACCAAAGACTTTATTGAAGTCCATGTACACCACATCAACTGCCCTACCCTCATCCACATGCTTGGTCACTTTCTCAAAAAACTCAGTTAGGTTTCTGAGACACAACCTGCCCTTGACAGACCCATGTTGACTATCTCCAATCAAATTGTTGCTTACAAGATGATTATAAATCCTATCTCTTGTAATCTTTTCCCAAACTTATCCTACAACAGACGTAAGGCTCACTGGTCTATAATTACCTGGGTCATCTCTGCTGCCCTTCTTGAACAAGGACTCAACATTTGCAATCCTCTAATTCTCTGCTTCTTAAACTATAGACAATGATGACTTAAAGATCAAGGCCAAAGGCTCTGCCATCTCCTCCCTTGCTTCCCAGAGAATCCGCGGATAAATTCTGTTTAGCCAAGGAGGTTTATCTATTTTCACACCTTCTAGAATTGATAACACCTCCTCCTTACTGACGTCAATCCTTACTAGTCTAATAGCCCGTATCTCAATCTTCTCTTCTACAATATTCTCCTTTTCCTGAGTGAAAACAGATGAGAAATATTCGATTCACACCTTTCTGATCTCCACAGGGTCCACACACAACTTCCCACTTCTGTCTTTGACTGGCCCTATTTCCACCCGAATCATCCTTTTATTCCTCACATACCTATAGAAAGCTTTAGGGTTCTCTTTTATTCTACCTGGTAAAGACTATTCATGTCCCCTCCTTGCTCTTCTTAACACTCTTTTTAAATCCTTACTCGCTAATCTGTAACTCTGCATCGCCTCATCTGAACCATCTCATTTGAATGTCACATAAGCCTCCCTCTTCCACTGAACAAGCAATACAATTTCTTTAGTAAACCACGGTTCCCTTACCTTATCACTTACTCCCTGCCTGACAGGGACATAGCTATCAAGGGCACACAATATCTATTCCTTAAACCAACTCCATATTTTGATTGTCCCCATCCCTGTATTTTGCGACCCCATTCTGTGCCTCCTAAACCTTGCCTAATCGTATTACAATTCCCCTTCCCCCATCGATAACTCTTGCCATTGCTAAACTAAACCTAACCGAATTATGGTCTTAGCCCTCTTAATTCCTTGTGCGAGTTCTTCCCTGTGATGTTTTTGGTCTTTGAGGGCTCAGTTTTAAGGCCTCTTCAGTTTCCTAAACTTTACGCATGCCTTATTTCTTTTTGACTAAGTTCTCAGCTTCTCTTGTCATTCCAAGATTTCTAAACCTTGCCATCTTTATCCTTCAGCTTCACAGGAACACGCTGATCCAGAACTCTAATCAACTCTCCTCTTGATGATTCCTCCATGCCAGAGATGGATTTACCTTCAAACAGCCACTCCCAATCTACATTCCCTAGATCTGCCTCCAATTTTGTAGTTTCACCCTCGGGACCGCTCTTATCCTCATCCATAAGTAAATTTAAATCTTATGGAATTACAGTCACTTCCCAAGATGCTTCCCCACTGAAACTTTGATCACCTGACCAGGCTCATTCCCCAATGCCAGGCTTAATGTGAAATGTGCCTTTGAGTCAAGGTGAAACAGAGAATTCCAGATAAACAACACAGCTGGAAAGTAGCCCAGGTGACCTGCTTTCCATTTGGAGAGAAACTGTGAGGTAGAGTGACGATTTGGCAGTGTCTTGAAGAAACAGAAGGCGGATACTATTAAGAATGGGCAAAGGGATCTGTTTTATATCAATCACCAAGCAGGATAATCTTGAGAGTTTGAGAAAGAGAACTACACAGATGTGGGATGTTGAAGATTTGAGCTGGGAATAACTGGGATTGTTTCTGGAGTGTTACATGTCAACCAGAAGTGTGATATTGTGGAAAAGTCACAATTACAGCACTTTTTTGGAAATCCACTGGCATGCTGTCCTCCTTCCAGATGAGAAGATGATGTCCTGTATGTACAGCATAGGTAGTGTTTTATTAAAAAATTACACCCTACAAATTACCCCCTCTATCCAAGCCGAGGCATGAAATGAGTCCCAGTCACGCACCATAACAAACCTGTTGCAGTTGAGATTTCTTCTGTACTGACAGCCTTGTTCGTTCTTAGATGTTGGATGACCTTTTCAATCTCACATCATGTTCAGCTTGCATCCAGATGGTGACTGGTAATGGAACGTGGTCAAGGGTACTCATCACGGATTGAGTGCTAGTTGTGAAGATCCTCAATGCTCTTCAAACGAGTGCTCACTGCTTCTCTGACCTTGATATGTGCCACTCTATTCTTCACTCCGAATTCTTAAATGAAGGAAATAATCTCCTTTAATAATATCCTTGCTGTCTGGCACGTGGAAAGTTATTGAAAATATCTCCCTGGTTGGTTAATGTTTTTGAAAAATTCTGGATACATCTTATCCATTCTCTCTGCTGCCCATTCTCTCTTCCCCACTGTCCAAACCCTGGCACTAAATGAGTGTAGGGGAAATGAAAGTCACCCATTATAACAACCCTGTTGTTTTGACATTTTTCCATAACCTGTCCACGTATCTGTTCCTCTGTCCCTTGTTAGCTGTGGGAGGCCTGTCGTACAATGCCATTGAAGTGACTTCACCCTTCCTATTCCTGAGCTCTACACATGTGACCTCCCTGTATGACCCTTCCAAGGTGTCCTACTTCAGTATAGCTGTGGTAGCCTCCCTTATCAATCACCCTCTTTCAGCAGACTTGGCAGCATCTGCCAATGATCAAGAGTGTTAACATAGTCAAGTTCAACATGACTCTTGTTTGAGATTCCATTCTCCCTGGTCTGGCTGACATGAGACTCCAGAGCCATAGCAATGTGGTTGACTCTTAATTGCCTTTTTCCTAGCCAGTAACACCCATAGATTTATTTTAAACAACCTTTTCAGACATAGTATGATACTTCTATAGCAGGTGGTACTGTAACTTGAGCCTTCTGTTCAAAGGTAGGGGCGCTACCAGGCACCACAGAAGCCCCTTAGCAACGCCCACATCCCATGAACGAATATAAAAGGGATATTGGTATTTTTGCAATGTCATGTTCTTTCATCCTTTATAATAGACTTCAGCATTTTCCTTACTAAAGATGTTCGGCTGACTTGTCTGTCATTCCCAGTTTTCTTCCTCTGTCCTGTCTTTAAGCAGTAGGATTATATTTCTATCCTGCAATCTGCTGGGACTGTTCCAGAATGTATAAAAATAATTATAAGATAACAGCTAAAGCATGCAGAATTAAGGTGATTGGCAAAACAATCAAAGACAAGGGGAAAACAATTTTTTTAGATTGGGTTGAGATCTGAAATGCACTGGTTATAAGGCTGGTGGAAGCAATTTCAATAGTAATAGTCAATAATAATATAAAAATTGAATTGTATCAGTACCTAAAGAGAAAAGTTCTGGGCTCTAGGAAAAGAGCAAGGGAGTACTGTTAAATTATTTTTTTTAATCAAAAAGTTGGCAGAAACCCAATAGGCGATATGGTAGAGTCCTACACTCAGTGAATCATTCGATAATTCCATTAGATCAGGAAACAAAGCTATTGTAGGCTCAGGGAAATTAGCAACATAAGAGCGGCACAGTGGTTAGCACTGCTGCCTCACAGCGTCAAAAACCCAGGTTCAATTCCCGCCTCAGGCAACTGACTGTGTGGAGTTTGCACATTCTCCCCATGTGTGCGTGGGTTTCCTCCGGGTGCTCCGGTTTCCTCCCGCAGTCCAAAAATGTGCAGGTTAGGTGAATTAGCCATGCTGAATTACCCGTAGTGTTTGGTGTACGGGAATGGGTCTGTGTGGGTTGCGTTTCGGTGGGTCGGTGTGGACTTGTTGGGCCGAAGGGCCTGTTTCCACACTGTAAGTAATCTAATCTAAGACAAAAGGAGCTTTTTACTTGTTGTACTTTATTAATTGTAAGAGAAAACAAGAAAACCCACCAATTGATATACCAACATGCATGTGATCAATTCAAGCCAAACATTTGCCAATTGCATGTGCCGTCTTCACTGAGTTGGTTGGATTTCGCCCAAGGGCACCGTGCCTTGACACTGAGGGGGGTGCTTTGAAGTGTGGCAGTTGGGTTTCTGTTCACTATCCAAGTTGGAGAGTGCAAAGGTTTGAAAGCAAGGTGAGTATGATATGTATTACAAGATGGAATCCTCTTTGAACATGCATGAAGAAAATGAGCATTTCAGTGAGATACGAGAGAATTGTTAAAGGTTATGATACTAGAATCAGAACAAATTGTTTCGTGGAAAGCTGAACTGGTATATTCTATCACAGTTAAATTATATCAGAAGTTGAATATCTGAACAGGTATTCCTCAGTTTAAGAAGTGCCATTTTGTTTCCAAACCTCTTTAGATTTGCAACAGATATTGATAATATAATGTGTTGCCTTGGTTTCCAGAGAAAACGACATAGTATTATAGCACTGAAACTGACTAACAGCTCAGTATTGGTGGTTATGTTCTGAGAGACCACAAAATAGTTGACCAAGATGGCTATGTCAGCCATGATCTGACTGAATGTCAGTACAGGCTTAAAGGGGAAATTGGCCAACTTGTGTTCCGAAGTCAACATTTAAGCCTCCTCCCACATTATTTCATTATACTATATCTGAGTCCAGTGTCCTCTTTCCTTTCTTATGATATACAATTTAATTTCTGCTGTATTTACTTGTTTGGTGTCAGCCAATGGTCAGTTGTTAGCTCTCTTGCCACTGAGTTGCAAGATTCTAGGTTCAACTCCTGCTCTGCTTTAAGCACAAAAAATATGGCTGACACTGTAGTGCAATACTGAGAGAATATTGGAAGAACAAAAACAGAAATTGCTAGAAAAGCTCAGCAGGTCTAGCAGCATCTGTGGAGAGAAATCATAGTTAACGTTTTGGGTCCAGTGACCCTTCCTTAGAACATCAATGAACAGGTCGAGTGCAGGTACAAGGCCAAAGGAAGGCATCTGAGTGGAGGTGAGCAAAGCGGTCTGTGGGATGGGGAGAGGACTCTGATCCAAAGAAATGGTTATGAAGGTGAACGCAATGGAAGAACAGTTCAACATTATGTTGTGCCCAAAATTCATTAAGGTTGGGATGCATAGGGATAAACTGAGACCTTTACTGAGTACAGAATATTCACTGTTGAGAGATAATAAATAGACAAAAAGAGGTGAAGTGGTTGAGAGAAAGGGTATAGTTGGAGGGAATGAGAGCGGAGCAAGTTTCTGGAGGGCATGGGTATCTCTGAGTTGTTGCATCTTTTGTTCATTGATGCCTGAAAGGAAAAGAAAGATTTCTTGTTAACATGTTGAATAAACTGGAGGATGAAGTGGAACTGCGGAGCAGTTTTGTTCTGAACCATCATGAAGCGGTGCTGTTGCAGAGAGAGGTAGACTGTGTCTATATGATACCACATGGCACTGAGTGTGGATCTCGAGATGTGGCGAGAACAGCTGTCTGTGGAATGTTGAAAATGATGCAGATACCTCTGATCCTGGGTGGATTGAAACGCAAAGGATGAAACTTGAGTTGGAATCCATGTGGAGTGAGTCTGAGCTGGAGACAATCACTGTGGGTGTGCAAACGAGAGTTAACCAGGCGTGACAGCAAACTTTATGACCCCAGTTCAGTTAAAAAGATTGGAAAGGAAATTGCGTTGGAGAGAGGAGCAAAACTTCTTCAAGGTGGACATGCCTGAAAGAGATGCAGAAGTGAGTTAAATACTAAATAAACAACTGAAAGAACTGCGGATGTTGGAAATCCGAAACAAAAACAGAAATTGCTGGAAAAGCTCAGTAGCTCTGGCAGCATCTAGGGAGAGAATATTGGAGGTACCGTTTTTCAGGTTAGTAAATTGAGGCTTTACCTACCAGCAACACCCACATCCCACAAGTGATTTTTTTAGAACTGATGTCATCCTCTCGAGTACTATCTCCAAGGTTGTGGATAATTTTCAGTGAGCAGACTGAACAATCTGATGCTGGATTCACACAATATGCCACACATGGAGCAGGTGCTGGTGCTATTTGAGAAGATGGGTGGGACGCTCAGGTTTTTGCACATTCACTTCACTGTTTGTGTTTGATTTCCAGCTGGGCTTGTTGGAGATACTCGAGGTGGTTGCCACTTATGCAGATACTACATCTCCAGTTGAGCAGCCTTTGGCAAGAGATTCTCACAAGTCATTCGGGATGTTGCATTTTTTTTGTTTCAAGAACATTTTGAGGGTGTTGTTGAAATGTTTTCTGTGTCCTGCTGGTAACTATATGCTGTGACAAAACTTTGAACAGAGAACAGAGGGGCAGCATAGTGGCAGTGGTTAGCACTGCTGCCTCACAGCACCAAGGTCTCAGGTTCGATTCCAGCCTCGGGCAACTGTCTGTGTGGAGTTTGCACGTTCTTCCCGTGTCTGCGTGGGTTTCCTCCGGGTGCTCTGGTTTCCTCCACAGTCAAATATGTGCAGGTCAGGTGAATTGGCCATGCTCAATTGCCCACAGTGTTAGGTGCATTAGGGAAATGGGTCTGGGTGGGTTACTCTTCGGAGGGTCGGTGTGGACTGGTTGGGCCGATGGGCCTGTTTCCACACCGTAGGGAGTCGAGTCTAATCTAATCTAATCTAAAACTTGTTTTGTTTCTCTAATTCAGGCATGTAAACGTTATGGCCCATCCAACACAGCTGAATGCCTCAATGCTGGAGATCTTGGGCTCTGAGAGAAACCCAATTTAGGGTGCCTACCCTGCCATTGGATTTGCAGGATTTTAGAAGGATTTTAGTGCTGGTGATCTTTCCCTGGGGTTTGAGATGTGCCCTAGACCTTGTCCATCGTTCTGACAGATACCACAAGTGCCTGCAGGCCTTGAGCTTCGTACCAGGTTTGAGATCTTTATCTTCAAACACTGGTGTCCAGATGGCAGAAGGCTGCTCTGGCACAATGGAGGCAATATTAAGTTTTATTGTCTCTGCTTGTTGTCCTTGAATGGAGATGAGAATTGATCCACATTTTCACTTTTTAGAATTCACTTGTGTGATGTGCGCTGACTAGCATTTATTGCCTGCTCCTAGTTATTCTTGGGCAGATGGTGTTGAGCTGCCTTCTTAAACAGCTGCAGTCCAGTACTGTACGTTGTTCCTCAGCGCTTTCAGGGAGGAATTCAAGCACTTTGATGCACATGAGAGGGCTGGAAAGAGACTTAAACTAAGGCCTTTCTCTCATTTGGCTTGGTGAAAGTGGTGCTGAGTTCATTTCCTAAGAGTTTGCACATGCAAGCATTGTATCACAGCAATGTTGTGGTGCAGTAGGAGACCAATCGCCCTAGCATTCACCAGCTATTTAAATGAGCATCTTCACTTTGTATGCTTGCTGTAGCTTGATGTCAGAGGTTGGGATTATCTTCTTTCTCGACAGGAGGCAGTATAGGTTGAACAGTTTCCTGCTCAACTTATACAGGAGTCCCACTCCAGCAGTGATATGTGATGGAGTATCCACAGCAGGATATCATTCAGTTGTGAAATTATCAAATAATTGACAATTATCACTTTAAGTTTTCATTGTTAGTTATTCTTGTATTTCAGTGATTTTGACATTTCTTAAACTGAACAATTGAAAATTGATTAGTTTTAGCCAGCCTTTTGTACATTCAGAGCAAGACAGAAATGTGGCATTACAATAGTCAATGGTAACAACTGGCAGGTGCTCTGTTCGAGGTAATGAGAGTTACCTCATGAGAGTTATATAATGAGAGTTAGAGAACATATGTCTGTGATGTGACAAATGGGATGTTCAACACACTTTCAAGTGAAGAAAATATTAAAAAAGGGAAATATGTTGCTGCAGGAATTAGCGTTTAAATATGAAACATGTGAGATCATGAATTGTAACACTGCTGTTGTTTACAATTGAAAGACTTTGAGGGAAGCAGTGGTGTGATCATAGTGTGTCTTGATGAGTAATCCCACAACCCAGATTAATGCTCTGTGACATGCTTTTAAACTCGAAAATTCACTATCTGCTTTGAAAGTCAACTAATAAATCTGGAATTAAAAACTCACCAAACAAAAATGGGGAGCTCATTTATTATGGAAGCCCATCTGGTTAACTAATGCCTTTTCTGGAAAGAAATTTAGTATCCTTAAGTGATCTGGTCTATATGTTACTCCAGATCTTAACATGGTGGCTCAGTGGTTAGCACTGTTGCCTCACAGCACCAGGGTCCCAGGTTCGATTCCAGCCATGGGACTGTCTGTGTGGAGTTTCCACGTTCTCCCTGTGTCTGTGTGGGTTTCCTCCGGATGCTCCGGTTTCCGCCCACAGTCCAAAAATGTGCAGGTCAGGTGAATTGGCTATGCTCAATTGCCCATAGTGATAGGTGTATTAGTCAGAGGGTAGTGGGTCTGGGTGGACTACTCTTCCAAGGGTCAGTGCGGACTGGTTGGGCCGAAAGGCCTGTTTCCACACTGTAGGGAATCTAATCTAAATCTAAAACTGCCCTCTGACGTGGTCTGACAAACCATTCATTTCCATCAAGCCACCTCAAAGCTTTAAAGGAAGGAATTAAACCTGATATTGACGGAAATGAGAATTACAAACTCAGCATTGTCAGCCTCACATGTATTCCTTACCAGCATCACAGATTAGTCAAGCAATACCTGACATACTTCCTCCATCACTTTAAAGAGAGAGCTCCAGACACTACCATCTCATGCATGTCCTATCCCCAAGATCCATGAGAATTAATACAATGACATATAGTCAGGGGAAACTTGCCTGAGAGCCTTCAAAATTGACTCCGGATCTGATGGACAAGGAAACTGCTGCTGATTGCCAATTAACCCCCTTCCCTCATTGTTGCATGGTAAATATCCTAAAACTTTTTTACTAATAGCATTGTTGATGTAACAACACCCAAGGACTGCACTTGTTCAAAAAGACTATTCATCAGCAGCTTGTCAAGAGTAATTTGGGATGTGCAATAAATGTCAAGATGATGACACCCAAATCCTGTAAATTAATACAAAGAAATATGGCTAACTGGCTTTACCACTGTCTCAAACTTTAGAAGTCTAATTTATCGTATTTGTTTTACAGGTAAACTTGCATGCCCTTTCCCTTATTTTATTTGTTAAATGCAAGGTGTCATGAGACACGGACCTTTCAATTCTGCTTTCTCATCTGATCACTTAACGTTTTGATCCAAAGACTCTGAATTTGAATTTTATTCTCGGTTTATTCAGTGAGCTAGTATCAGTGAGAGGTACTCTGTGCCTTGTGTGATATAGACTCATTACCTCAAACTGTTGCATTGATGATAATCTGACTGCCATGCCGCTAATATCGTAAAATCAAATTAGGAAGGATAAATGCATCTATGTAGGGGCATTTTAGTTCTCGGTGATCTCTGAACCTGGTTTTTTCACTATAGGCCATCTTGAATAAAAGTACCACCCGTATAATAAATTGTACCGCTTTTATTGTTCTATGAGGCATGTGGCAGAAAACTCTTACTCCCAACATTTGACCTAAATGATCTCATGATAATAGTGGTAAACTTTTTGAATTGCTGGAATGAAAATATTAACATCTTGATTTGTATCAGGAGTGAACTTTTATTTCTCCAGTTCTTTTACGCTTGAGATTCTTACACACTTGATGCAACTGCAACATGCCAACGTCTGTGAACAAGCAATCAAATTTATTAAGCACAGTACAGTACAAGTTTTCTGGAGGAACCTTTAACACATACCTCACAGACCTTCTGGGGTCATGGCTAAAGCTCTCTGAACAAAAGAAACAGTTCAAATTTATTCAACCTTGTACAATCTAGCTGATCCCTTTTGACCCCTCTTGCAGATGTGCAAGGTTGATTCAAATTGAAGCTCTGAACAAAGAAAGCACATCCCCTTCGTACAGTTCAGTTGCAATGCTTACAGATACTCTGGCCACTCCCCCAAAGTCACATGCCACTCAAGACAACCAGTTACTCACAGTCATATGTTACCCCTGGTACAATGGCAGATGCCTGAATCCTGAAGAATCGTTATGCAGACAATTTCCTGACTCAATGCTTTCCCAAGACAATGCAGGTGCAATATACCTCTGTCCAGAAAGCATTTCTGAATGGAAGAGATTGAATTGATAGTTTATTTTGACAATAGCAGGGTAGTAATGATTAAATGAAGTGTAAATTACAGTGGATGGTAACCTGCGTTCTTTCATGGCTTTCGTCTCCACCCAAAGGCCCTTTAAAGAGTTCAAAGACCTTGTTAAAGTTTAACCCTTTAACAGGGGTTAATCACTTAATCTTTTAACATTATACCCTTCAGGGTCTAGGCAGCCATGGATTCACTGCATTTATTTTCTATTTCTATTGCTGAGACCAGTGGCTTTCTAGAATTACATAACTCATTTCCATTCTACATTTTCTCTTTGGTCCATCCAGTATGTTTTTTAACCCCCATGTGATCAGTGTGTGGAGTAAATGGTATTCTTATTAGCGCTATAGTCCTTGTGATGGTACTCACACCATGATGCTTGGTATGAAATTTAATGGTGAAGGATCAGCAGTGGATGTCCGGGTCAGCATGATTTGTGACCTTGAAGTTTAATGTTCATCCCATGTTGCGAGCAAAATTACCTTGGTGACTTGGTGCAGTATATCCTGTAGATTGTATGCATACATTCGAGCTACGAGTAAATGTTGTGGCTTACTGCAAAGCTGGATCATGAAATTGAAAACCAAGTGTCAACCTTTTAACTCAGCATTGGAATTGCTTACAGAATATAGCATGTAACTCTCCGGTCCCCGCCTAAAGCATCATCAGTCTTTCAGCAGTATTTCTTCGTACACAAGAAACAAATGAAAGAAACTGAATAAGTGAAAACCCCTTGCATCAGGCAGTGTAACAAGTCTTAAATTTTGAAAGAAGATTGAGAAAATTTAAATTTGCATTTCGAGGGTTGTGGGTGGAAATAATGCACTCCACCTCCTGTTTCTGCGAGCCAGTCTTGCTTTCAATCTGCTGATATTCTTCATCAGAGGCCTTTACCTGTGTATTTTAGGATTTAAACCGAGAAGGTTGGCAGTCCTGTGACATTACCACTACATCATCCTTCATCTGTGTATCCTGAATCTTCATGATAATAGAATGAAAATACTATTAACAAGAGATATATTGAGTTCAACAGCAGAACAATTATTTGATTATCAGCTTCATGAGCATCTCTGGCTCTGGATAGAAGCATTCCTGATGAGGGTGGTGAAAACAATTTGTTTCAGAATAAGGGGTGAGGATTGATAACCTGTGCAAAATTAAAGACTAATAATTTCAATGCAGCTTTCTGTGGTGTATTGCTGTAAGTACATTAAATAAACACAATGGCAAATCATATCATAAATTATTACCTACAAATTCAATAAGGCAATTGGGATTGAGTTGTCAGAAGGACAAGCTTGCAATTATCATTCTTGCTTCTCTCACCACATGAAATCAGGAATCTTTGCGGCAAAGTACTTATAAAGTTGTCACTTCTGGGGCAGCAAGCTGGAAATAAAGCCCCACTTTTGCCAAAATTGTCACAATGGTTAAAGATTTTGTCAAAGTACACAAAAACTCCTCAATAATAACATCTGTCTTTTAGATCCAGGCAAACAAAAATCATGAACCTGATTTCTTTATTTAATGGTGGCTATTTAATATAAACGAAAAGATTCTAGCTCCAAGTCAACAAATATGAACAGTCAATAAAGTTAAAACTCACCCCCTTGTAAAATCCACCCACACGTGCAGACAAAGAGATAATGCATTGGTGTTATGGGTGAAAGGGAAAAAAAACTGGAAGTAGTTAAATGGCTTCTGAGCACAGAGCTGGTCAATCTGCTTCCCAGGATGCTGTCCTTCAATTTCTCTGCTGGTTCTCTTCACTTCCTTACAGGAGGCACAGGTGATTGCTTACAAATTATTACATCTCTGACTAATTGCTAAATGAATAAGAAAGCAACAATCGACAGCAATTGATGGGAGAAAATAATGGCTTTCTTCAGGTATCAGGTATTTTTTTTCCTGCAGAGAAGCACCTTCTAGATGTCTGAAGGCTTCTGATAATATCATTCAAACCGACAAGGTGCACCCAGAAGCCTACGACAGTTGTTGGCAAGCAGGTGGCCTTTGTCATCCATAGCTGGTGGCCATTTCCCAGACCAGGCAACTACCTGTTGCTGGCCAAATCTCCAATCACACAACATTTGTCTTCAGCTTGTTTGAATTAACTTCCCGATTGCTTGAACAAGCAAATAGTGTACAATCAACAGCACCAACTGAAAGTGTCAGGCAACTTGTTTCTAACAGTGTCGTAATGCTTTTCACAATCCTTGTTTTAAAACAGTCATTTGCCCAGTTCAGACCACAATCACAAGTACAGAAAAATTAATAGATATAATTTTTACAAAGTGCAGTAATTGTTGAAAAGGCAGGAAGCAATTTGCAAGTGGGGAGCTCCCACAAGCTACAGGGTGTTATTGGTCAGGTAATTTATTATGATGTTTTAGAGATAATTGATCATTGCAATATTGTGGATAATTGTTTTGCTCCTCTGTCAAAGAGTACTGTTTGATCTTTTACGTCCATTTGATAGGACAGACTGGAGCTCAATTTACTATCACGAGATACATAGAAAGGATTTGCATCACCAATGATTCATTGTAATGTCTGGAATGGACTGCAGTGTCAGCTTTGATTTCTTTTAACAGTTTTGCTCGTCACATGTCTACAGCATGTATATATGTGCACAACTTACTGTCTGCACTTCTTTACCCTCTGCAGGTCAATTTGCATACTTGTGAATTTAGAAGAAAAATTTTCAGAAGAGAGTGCACATTTTCCATTTGTCTATATTGCAGACTGTGCTTGCATCTTGTACTGCATATGTGCAGTCAGTCATGTTCACTGTTTGCGAGAATCAAAGTTTGAGATTTTCAAGCATGTGACCTTCGCACTGGTGGACTTCATTGTACTTGAGCACTGGAACTTGAACCCACAATCCACTGACAGAGATGAGTGCTATAAACTGAACCGTAGCTGACAGTTGAATCAGTTTCTCTTTTTCTTCTCTGCTGAAATGGTCAAGGAACTTCAGCTAAATTCATGTTGTTCAAGATACTTCTTGTATAATTATGTATTTTTGGCAGTGATTTGATTGAAACAATCAGTCTAGACCCCAAGAACAATATGTGTGGATCCAACCAGACATCAGGTTTTTTTTTTGGATCTGGTGCATAATAAGGCAAGTTTTTAAAAAATGTCGGAGTTAAATATCTCCTCAGATATATTGATCAAAACATGGTTGAACTTCGCTTTCAGTTTGAGAGGGAGGAACTTGAGTCAGCAACAACTGTGCTAAGTTTAAATAAGTGGAGTTACAGAGGAATGAGAGCAGAGCTGGCTGGAATGGACTAGAAGAGAAGTTTCATGGCAAAAATGGTTGAAGGTCAATGACAGATGCTTACGAAAATATTTCATGGTTCATAGGTAAGGCATATTCCAGTGAGCAAGAAGATTTCAAGGAAGTGGCTCAGTCAATCATGCTGAACCATGGAAGTTAAGGATATCATCAAATTGAAGAAAACCATAGACTGTTATACGTTTAATGGTAAGCCAAAGGATTAGACAAGTTGTAAAAACCAACAAAAGACAACAAATAATATAATGAGGGAGAAAATGAATTTCGAAGTAATATGAAGATTTTAGCCAAAGCTGCACGGTGGCACAGTGGTTAGCACTGCTGCCTCACAGTGCCAGAGACCCGGGTTCAATTCCCACCTCAGGCGACTGACTGTGTGGAGTTTGCACTTTCTTCCCGCGTCTGCGTGGGTTTCCTCCGGGTGCTCCGGTTTTCTCCCACAGTCCAAAGATGTGCAGGTTAGGTGAATTGGCCATGCTAAATTGCCCATAGTGTGAGGTAAGGGTATGGGTGGGTTACACTTCGGCGGGTCAGTGTGGACTTGTTGGGCCGAAGGGCCTGTTTCCACACTGTAATCTAACCTAATCTAAATATATAAAATTGAAAATAGAGAATAAGGCAGAGAGTGGCATAGTTGCTCAGTAGTTAGCGCTGCTACCTCACTCTGCCAGAGACCCATATTTGATTCCAGCCTCGGGTGACTGTCTGCATGGAGTTTGCACATTCTGCCTGTGTCTCTGTGGGTTTCATTCAGATGCTCTTGTTTTGTCCCACAGCCCAAAGAGTTGCAATTTAGGTGGATTAGCCATGCTAAATTGCCCATATCAGGAAAGTGTAAATTATGTGAATTAGTTCTGGGTACTGTGGTGGTGGGGGTGGGGCCGGGGGTCTGAATGGGATGCTCTTCAGAGCGTCGGTGTGGACCCAATGGGCCGAATGGTCTCCTTCTACACTTTGCATGTACTATGAAATAATAATGGGGAACCAGGAAATGGCAGAATACTTCACATCCATCTTCACAGTAGAAGACACTAATAGCATCCCAAAATTGCTAAATGTTCAATTGGCAAAAGCAGAAAAGAAAATAGATAGTCATTGTAATTAGAAAAAACTACTCGGGAAATTAATAGGCTAAAGACCAATACGTGCCTCTTTCTGATGGTCCAAGGATATTAAAGCTGCAGAGATTATGGATGCACTGATAGTCACCTTCCAGAAATCCTTCGATTCTGAACAAGTCCCAGAACATTGGAATGCCAATGCAATTGTTTTATTTAAGCTGGTTAGCTTAATGTCTGTTTTGGGAAAATGTTTGTCTATTTTAAAGGATGCATTAGCAGAGCATTTAGAAATGCATAATACGGTCAAACAGAATCATCATGACTTAATGAAGAGGAAATCATTCCTCACCAATTGACGAGAATTTTTTGAGGAGGAAACAAACCGGATAGATACAGGGGTTGCACAAGATGTAATATATTTGGATTTTCAGAAGATGTGCCACACGTTATACAGCTTAATGAGAGTCCATGATATTGGAGGTAGCATAGCAAGATAGAGGATTGGCTAATTAATAGAAGGTTGATAAGTCTGTACGTTAGCTCGCTGAGCCTGAAGATTTGTTTTCAGACATTTCATCACCATACCAGGCAACATCATCAGTGAGAGTCTCTGGTGAAGCGCTGGTGATATATCCAGCCTCTTTTTTTTAAATGTAGGTCTTGGTTTCTTGAAAACCTATCAGTATTATTCTTTTAGTTTTTGGGTGCTGCAGTCTAATGCAGCTCATTGAACTAATGTTTTGATGCAGCTCCATTTATGAGTGTTGGGGTGATTGCTTCTGAAGTTCAGTATTTGGTCCGGTGTATTGTTATTCTGTAGACGCTGGTTTGAAGTTCTCAGTTAACTGTACGTTCAGCTGTCACATCCAGGAATGGGTGTCTGTTGTCATCTGTTGATGGTGTTGTATATTTCCTCTAAGTTGTTCTGTTTGGTGATGATGAAGATGCTCTCTGCATAGCAGACCCAAAGTTTGGGTTGGATAGATGGGAAAGCAGATTGTTCAAGTCTCTGCATTACTGCTTCCACTGTGAACCTTGATATTGGTGATCCCACAGGAGTTGACTTGTAGGTTTTGTTATTGAATGTGAAGTGGGTGGTGAGGCACAGGTCCACTAGCTTGAGGATATTGTCTTTCCTGATGAAGTTGGTGCTGTCTGGTGTTTGTGATCCTGGTTTTCCTTATAGTGATGCCAGTGTTTCTTTCGCCAGATTGAGTAAATTGATGTGAAAAGGGATGTAACATCAAAGGAGAACGTTATTTCATCCTCTTCCATCTTGGTGTTTTGATGGTGTTCAGGAAGTGAAAATTCACGCTCCTCTATTCACTCTATCCAAATATTTCCTCATATGAGTCAATACTAAACTGACTGCCATAGACATAGATAATGTACAGTTTGCTATTGATTGTTATATCATTGCCTATTCTGTACCAGGTTTGCAAACAACGCTTGATCTCTTCAATTTTGCATCCACTGCATCTGGACCTGAATGTTGCCAGAACAATATTCATATAAATCCAAATATGGTCAGCCAACTCCGATAGATGTTGGAGAGACTAGTCTGTTGAGAGCTTCACGTAACTTTGGCTGTCATTCTCTCAAAAGGCTGCTATTGACAACAAGATTCAACACCAGTTCACCTGCACCAAATTAGCCTTTTATCAATATGGCAGCAAATATTTAACAACAAAGACATTTGCAAATCACCAAAAGTTCTTGTACATTGACCAGTTCTTTCCTGGATTATTTGTCACCATGAAGGCCTATTTACATTTTTGTGTGTTGAATTTCATCTCTCTCCTGTGTGTCCAAGTGCATTCAAATCCCTTGAGTTTATCCTTTTCAGAAATGGAAATAGAAATTGTTGGAAAAATTCAGCAGGTCTGGAAGCATCTGTGGAGAGAAAGCAGAATTAACATCTTGTGTCCGGTAACACTTCTTCAGTAAGGCCTTCCATACGGAATATTCTCAAAGGCCTTACTGAAGTCCATGTAAACCACATCAACCTTCATCAATATATTCAGTCACATTTTTAAACAAAACTCCAATTAGTCAGACAGGATCTTCCTTTAACTAAATCTGAGCTGACTATACCTGACCAACCCCTGCCTTTCCAAGTATTGATTAATTCATTCCTTCAGAATTTTTTCCAATAACTTCCTTAACACTTTGATGACTGACTGACTGGTCTGTAATTATCAGGCTGCCCTTCTTGAACAAAGGAACCAAATTACCTATCCTCCAGTCATCTGACAGTTACCTGTGGCCAACAGCATATTGAATATCTCTGTCAGGGCCTCAGCAATTTCCTCCTTTGCCTCAAATAACAGCCTGGAATACATCTTATTAAGTTTGGGGATTTATGAAAGCTGTGACTATGGCTCATACAAAGCAGCTGCTTTTTTGAGTCACTAAGTTAGCAAGCAATGTGTTTTTCTGTCTTTGGTATGGGTTTTCCACTGATTTCTCTTGCCCTTCATCTGCCATCCCCATTCATTTCAAAGCATTGGAAAACAGTTGACATAGCCACTGCATTATCAAAAATAACTTGTCTCAATGTTACGCACCAATGATACAAATCAGCTCACTGTAAAGCTTCACTTTTCATGTCACTGATGTCATCACTGCTTTTTTAATTTGAGCTTTCCTGTGACTGTAAAAGCTGTTATTTTGTAGATCTTAATATATAAAAACTGAAGTCAGTAAAACTGTCATGGTTAGTCAGAACTTGTGCACACCACTTGATAAAAAAAGATGTGAATACTTTGGAAGGAATGCAGAAACTATTTGCAAGTGCAGTCCGTTCTTCTATAATGTGATGGTTGCGTTCTTGGGTAATTCTGTGTTATAGAAAAATCATGCTTTAGAAACAGCACTTTGTGCTGGCAATGCAATTGCACGACAGCCAACACACATTTTAAAAGTTCGCACTTTAGAAACAGCATCCCCAATTCGTCAGTTGCATTAGTGAATTCGCGTTGACGTAATGCGCGTTATAGCAGAACGACCTGTATGAGAAACTTGAGCTATGAGCATAGAATGAAGAAGGTGGGACTGTTTCTCAGAGAGCAAAAGGAGGACAGGAGATCTGATTGATGTTTTCAAAATCATTAGTGGACTAGATAAATTAAATAGGAAAGAAGGTGTTCCCACTCGTACAAGAACAAGTGAGCTTAGATGTAAAGTGATTTGACATGAAGTAAGGGTGATATGAGAAGAAACTTTTCACTCAGTAGGGTATGGAATGCACTGCCTGGAAATGTAGTGGAGGCAAATTCAATGGTGGCATTCAAGAGGTCATTGGATGATTATTTGGATAGAAATGGTGTGTTAGAATGTGGGGAAAAGGCAGGAGACTGGCGCAAGATTATGTAATCAGTGCAGACACAATGGGCCAAATGGTGGCC
Organism: Chiloscyllium plagiosum; assembly: GCF_037043375.1. NCBI lineage: Eukaryota > Metazoa > Chordata > Chondrichthyes > Orectolobiformes > Hemiscylliidae > Chiloscyllium > Chiloscyllium plagiosum. The sequence goes on from NW_028270142.1 coordinate 108,838,636, forward strand.
TCCTGTGTTCGAACAATTACTGTCACTCTATGAATCATCAATGTTCAGCTGTGGTTTTGCCAGTTGTTATCATGATGTTGGATAGTTGTTGAATGAATCAGTGCCTCTTAACCGATTGCCAAGCATCTTGTTCATTTGTTATTGTGCATTTTACTTAAAATTCCAGTTACATTCCTGCAGATGACAATGAAAGTATTTTACCCATTTTTTAAAAAAATTGCAGCTGTCATTGAAGATTTTACACAAGTTTACGCAGTATAAATAAATAATCAGGATGTGACAGAGACTTTGCTGTGTCATTTATAATGGAAACTTACTCTACAAACTTGTCAAACTGCAATTTCAGCATTCTACCAGCCATGATCCTATTGCAGTAATAGTGGCAATAGGGTGCAATTACCATGGAACAAGTAAGCGCAGGTTCCTAATAAATCATGTCATTAAAATTTAACATGAAAGATGTTTGCAACAAGCAATCAGTGGATATAAAATTTTGAATATATTGACTTGTTTTTGCATATCTTTTGTGCCTTTCTGACTCTGAAGGTGGTTCCCTCACCTTACTTTTCAGGGATTTCATTTCAATTTTTCACAAGATTGGGCATCTTTGGAAAGCCAATATTTATTGTTCTTGCTTAATCCTGATTTTGGTGAGTCAGCTTCGTGAGTGCAACTGTTTTATCCCATGATAGGATCAATAAAGAGCTGACTGCATTGCGATGGGTTTGGAGTTATTTAGGTAGAGCCACAGCATGGAAACAGATCCTTTGGTCCAACCTGTCAATGCCAACCATGTACCCAAATTTGCGAGCCCCAACTGCCTGCTCTTGGCCCATATCCCTCTCAACCTTTCCTACTGATGTGCTTATGTAAATATCTTTTAAATGTTGTAATTGTACCTTCATCCATCACTTTCTTTGGAGGGTCAAACCACTCTGTATAAAAAAAAGTTGGTCCTCATGTCCTTTTTAAATCTTTTCCCTCTCACCTTAAAAATCTGTCCCCTAGATTTGAACCCCCTCCCAACCCGAGGGAAAAGACCCTTGTCATTCACCTTATCTATACCCCTCAACAGTCCCAGCATTATCAGTTTACTTTTATATCTCAAACTCTCCATTCCTGGCAGCATCCTAGTTTATCTTTTCTGAGCTCACTTTAGTTTCATAGTATCCTTTCAATAATAGGGCCATCAGAACTGCACACAGTATTCACCAATATTTTTATAACCTCAACATGCCATCCAACTCTTCTACTCAAAAGGTCTGAGCAATGAAGGCAACCATGCTAAATGCCCTATGTCGACTTGACTGCCCTATGTCGACTTCGACACCCTATGTCGATTTGTGAGGCAAATTTCAAAGGACTATGCACCTGAATCCCTAGGTCTCTTTGTTCTACAATACTACCTAGGGTCTTCCATTAGTTGTCTAAGTCCTGCCTTTGTTTGTGTTACCAAAATGCAATACCTCATATTTATCCAAATTAAACTCCATCAGCCACTCCTCAGTCCATTGATCTAATTCATCAAGATCCGTAAGAAAAAGAAGGAATCATATGTTGGGTATAGACAGGAGAGATCAAGTGAATCATTAGAAGAGTATATAGGCAACAGGAGTATCCTTAAGAGGGAAATCAGGAGGGCAAAAAGAGGACATGAGATAGGGGTAAGGAGAATCCAAAGGTTTTTTTAAATACATTAAGAACAAAAGAGTAACGAGGGAGAGAATAGGGCCCATCAGAGATCAGCAAGGCAGCCTGTGTGTGGAGCAGCAGAAGATGGGGGAGATATTAAACGAGTATTTTCTGTCAATGTTTACTGTAGAGTCATGGAGATGTACAGCCTGGAAACAGACCCTTCGGTCCAACCTGTCCATGCCGACCAGATATCCCATCCCAACCCAACCTCGTCCCACTTGCCTGCACCTGGCCCATATCCCTCCAAACCTTTACTATTCATACACTCTTTCAAATGCCTCTTAAATGTTGCAATTGTACCAGCCTCCACCACTTCCTCTGGTGGCTTGTTCCATACAGTACCACTCTCTGTGTGAAAAAGTTACCCCGAGGTCTCTTTTATATCTTTCCCCTCGCACCCTAAACCTATGCCCTCTAGTTCTGGACTCCCCAACCCCGGGAAAAGACTTTGCCTATTTACCCTATCCATGCCCCTCATAATTTTGTAAACCTCTATAAGGTAACCCCTCAACCTCCAATGCTCCAGGGAAAACAGCCCCAGCCTGTTCAGCCTCTCCCTATAACTCAAATCCTCCAGCCCTGGCAACATCCTTGTAAATCTTTTCTGAACCCTTTCAAGTTTCACAACATCTTTCCGATAGGAAGGAGACCAGAATTGCACGAAAGCGTGGCACTGGAAAAGCACAGCAGTTGAGGCAACATCCAAGGAACAGGAGAATCAATGTTACAGGGATAAGTCCTTCATCAGGAATTCTCCTGCTCCTCTGGATCTGCTGACCTGCTGTGCTTTTCCGGTGCCTCACTTTTCGACTCTGATCTTCAGCATCTGCAGTCCTCACTTTCTGCTCGTCTCAGGGCAGAAGAACAACGTGTGCAATCTGTTTGGTGGAACTAAGAAACAAGAAGGGGTAGCAGACATTGGTTGGAGCTATAGATAGGCTCCTTACAGCATTGGTAGTGTGGGACATGGTATAAATAAGATGAAAGAAACTTGTGGCATATGCAATACAGAGATCACAACCTTGGTAGCCTTCCACTTTAATCTACTCCCTTACTCTCCATAAATTCCTGCTACAGGATCTCGTTTCTTTTTTTGCCCGTGTTGTTGGTACTGTCATGTACCATGACTGCTGGCTGTTGACACTCCCCCTTCAGAACACGCTGCAGCTCTTTGAGACAGCTCTGACCCTGACACCAGGGGCTGGCATACCATTCAAAAGTTTGGTTTGTTGCCACAGAACCACTTGTCAGGTCAGCTTACAATCGAGTCCTCGATCACGAAAGTTCTCCCACTCTTCCCTCCCCTGCTGTGCAGCCGAGCCAATTTTGGTGCCACAAACTTGATTTTCCCTGTGAGGCAATTCTCCTCGTCCACCCCCACAATTCCACGTTTTCGCCCCACCCCACCCCCCAATGTCACAACAGTATCCAAAGTGGTATATTTCTTTGAAGGGGGAATGGTCACAGGGGTTTCTTGTACTGTCTGCCCATGCTTCCTTATCTTCTATTGGTCATCCAGCTTCTGTCGCCCTTATTTGTGGTATCACCAGCTTGTTAAATGTGCTTTCCATGATGAACTCAGTATTATCGATGCTCCATATGGGTCCATCTGCAGCTCCAGTCATTCCATGCAGCTACTTGGGAGTGGCAACTAAACATACCATCTGCATGGATAGTCACCATGGACACTATTGCAGGAAGAGAATTCCACAGGGCCGATGTCCCTTGCCATTGTGATGGCTTTCTAACTGCAAATAATAAACTAGGAATCAATTACTCCACCTTACCTACTGCTCACCAATCTCTTTCTATTCATAAAAAACTGCAAATATCAAAAATAAGGATTTACGCTCTGTTCCTTTCTTATACCCTCTTCAAAACTTGCTTTTCTATTTTCTGTGTCTTCAATAAACCTAGCAATTACAACTTCAGATCCTTCATTGAAGTCACTAGTATAAATTGTTATAGGTTTCGGCCCGGTATTGATCCTTGTGTACATCACTCATGACAGTTTACCAACCTATTATTGATTCATTTTTGCCTACTCTCTGCTTCCTGTAGCCAGCCAATGTTTTGTCCATGCCCAATATAGCATCCTATACTACAAGTTCTAGTTTTTCATAATAATCTTTGATGTGGCACTTCATCAGATGCTTTCTGGAAATCTAAGTGCCGTACATCCACAAGTTTCTCTTTATCCACGGCATGTTACTTGCCTTCAAAGAACTCCAAAAAGTTGGTTTAATAAGACTTTTCTTTCACAAACTGCTATGACTGCTGATTACCGTGAACTTAGCTAAGTACCTTCCCAAAACATCTGAGGAATAATAGTGTCTAACATCTGTCCGATAGGCATTAAGTCCTGTAGTTTCCTGATTTCTGTATTTATTTTTTGAATAAAGATGTTACTTTTGCTTTTTTTTTCCCCAATCCATCAGAACCTTCCCCAAATCAATGGAATTTTGGAAAATTGAGACCAATGCATTAACTATCTTATTAGCTACTTCTTTTAAGACCCTGAGATAAAGTCCTTCAGAACCTCAATTTGCCAGACCACAGCTGCAACAATTTAGTAAATATCCATTTCCTGGTTATTGTAATTTTCTTGAATTCCTCCTTGACCTTCATTTCCTGATATAAAGCTACTTCTGGAATGTTACTTATATCCTCTATTATGAAAACCAGTGCAAAATACCTTCCAATTAATCTGCTCCTTATTTTCTGTCTTTCATTACCCAAATTTGCTTTATGTGGGACCACTGCACGTTTTGTTGATTTTTTAAAAAAAAAATTTGTTTTCATATTTCTACCTAGTATTTTTCTCTTTGTTCAAATATTCTCTCCACATTGTTTTTGTCAGTCTATTTTTAAAAATTCTATCTAATATTCTGACCTGCCATCCAACCTTGTACAGCTCTTTTTTTTAAGCTATATTATTTTAACTATGGATGTTAGATCATCTTTTTGAATTATATCTAAATCTGTATATTCTGAAATATCCCCTACTGCACCTCTATTAAACTGTTCCTCAACCTAATTTGCTAGTCACTTCAGCTACATCTGCCTTCATGCTCTCACAATTGCCCTCGTTTAAAAATGAGTTGCTCCACCTTAAAGTGAATGTATGATTACTTCATGTTATGGTCGCTACACCCTTGACGTGCCTTCTCAACCAAGTAATTCATTCATTCGATCTCTTTGTTCCTTCTTCTTTGGCAGTGCCTCAGGATTGAGGATGACTTTCTTCCACTCCAGGGAAGTGGGTTCTGCGGTAGCTGAATTGTCCAATCCTAGAGCTGCAGACTTTGCCACAGGTGGGGCAGATGGTGTTTGAGACCAGTGGGTAGAATGCTCTGCATTCTGTATGCTCTTTCTCATGCTTGCACTTGGCCTCCATGTGCTGCACTCAATGACACTCAAAATGATTGGCACTTTCACAATGCTTCTTCTCCTTGTACATCCTGAGGTATACAATGTTGGATTTGTTTAAGGAAACTTTCAGAATGTCCTTGTGGTGTTTCCTCTGCCCTCCTATGATTGCCCACCATAACAGCTGGGCTTTGTACCATACCAGATCCAGTATGGACTGCTCTCTAGTTGAGAGCTAAGGTTGATTAGGGACCTGGACTCAGTTGCCTGAGTCTTAATTTGCATCAAGATTTGGATGACTTGCTATTTTTGGAAGATAGAATATGCAAGACGAGCCATGAATGTGTTGTCATGTTCAAGCCTTGAGGAAACAAATACATGAATGAAGGTTTCACCATCAGATGAGCTGAGGCTGGATAAAGAAGTTAGGCAGTGCTAGAGTTGAATATCTATGTTTCATCTTTGTTTCCATTGTTCACGTGTTATTGCCAAGTCCAGCATTTGTTACCTGTACGTTATTGCCCTTGAGAAGGCAGCTCAATCACCAATTGAACAGCTGAAGTCCATATTTTGTAGACATGCCCGCTGTTCTCACGGTGGATTTGCAGGGTTTTTGCACAGCAGCAATGAAGGAGCAATACTATAGTTTCACATCAGAATTGTATGGAAGGGATGTTCAGGTACATTTTGGTGGTACAGATCACAGGTTTGAAAGATAATATTTGAAGAGATTGGTGGATTGCTGCAGTTCTTCTTGTGTGTGGTATGCACTGCTGCAAATGTCCATATATGGTAGAGAGAGTGAATTAATAAGGTTATAAGTTGGATGCTAATTAAGTAGGCTGCTTTTTCCTGCGTAGCGTCAAGCTTCTTGAGTGTTGTCAGATTTGAACTCCTAAGATAAATGGGGTGTATCCTTCACACTCATACCTTGTCCCTGTTAGATGGTGGACAGATTTTGGAGATACAGGTGGTGTGTTAGCAGCTGCACAATTCCCAGGCTCTGATTTGCTCTTTTACTCAAAGGAATCATGGCTGGTCTAGTTCAGTTTTTGGTCAAGTGCCTAAGTGAATGGTGGAAACAGAGAAAAGTGGTGATAGAGCAAGGGATTAATACTGATTGCATCGATCAATGGACAGCTAATAAGAATCTGAAGGGTCAAATGGTTCGGGCGAGAGACAAAGTTAAAAGAAATTTGTCCCAGTGGGCTGGTAGAAAGAGCAGGGCACCTAACTGAATCGTCTCAATCTGAAACCTGTTCAAGACACAGTTTAGGGGTTTGACCTGTGACACTTCTTGTCTGCGATACTCATGCTACTGGGTTAGACTGTTTCCATAATTCTGTTTTTTCTCTTTGACTTTTATTGACTTAAATTCTGTTAAACAAAATGGTTTGAAGAAAACAGCTGGTAACCAAGTCATAGAGACATACAATGCAGAATGCCCATTGAGTTAGCGCCAATCCATCTGCACTCATCCCACTTTGCAACCCCTGTCCCATAGCCTTGAATGTTGTGATATTTCAAGTGCTCATACAAGTCCTTTTAAATGTTGTGAGGCATCCTGCCTGTATTACCTCTCCCGTGCATTCCAGATTTCCGACATCCCAAATGGGAAGCCTTCAGAAATGAGGTAATGAGATTCCAGAGACAAGATATTCCTGTTAAAGTGAAAGGAAAGGCTGGTTGGTGTAGGGAATGCTGGATGACTAAAGATATTGAGGGTTTGGTTCAGAAAAAGAAGGAAACATATGTCAGGGACAGACAGGATAGATCGAATGAATCCTTAGAGTATAAAGGCAGTAGGAGTATACTGAAGAGGGAATCAGGAGAACCAAAAGAGTAGATGAGGTGGCTTTGGCAAATAGAATTAAGGAGAATCCAAAGGGTTTTTACAAATACATTTAAGGACAAAAGGGTAACTAGGGAGAGAATAGGGCCTCTCAAAGATCAACAAAGCTGCCATTGTGTGGAGCCGCAGGAGATGGGGGAGATAGTAAACAAGTATTTTGCATCAGTGTTTACTGTGGAGAAGGACATGGAAGATATAGAATGTAGGGAAATAGATGGTGACATCTTGAAAAATGTCCATATTACAGAGGAGGAAGTGTTGGATGTCTTGAAACATATAAAAGTGGATAAGCGCCTCGGACCTGATCAGGTGTACTCCAGAACTCTGTGGGAAGCTAAGGAAGTGATAGATGGGCCCTTTGCTGAGATATTTGTATTATCGATAGTCACAGGTGAGATGTCGGAAGACTGGAGGTTGGCTAACGTGGTGCCACTGTTTAATTAGGGTGGTAAGGACAAGCCAGGGAACTATAGACCAGTGAGCCTGACGTCAGTGGTGGACAAGTATTTGGAGGGAATCCTGAGGGACAGAATGTACATGTTTTGGAAAGGCATGAACTGATTAGGGATACTCATCATGGCTTTGTGTGTGGAAAATCATGTCTCTCAAACTTGATTGAGTTTTTTGGAAAAGTAACAAAGTGGATTGATGAGGGCAGAGCAGTAGACGTGATCTATATGGATTTCAATAAGGTATTCGACAAGGTTCCCCAGGGAACACTGATTTTAGCAAGGTTCGATCTCATGTAATACTGGGAGAACTAGCCATTTTAATACAGAAATGGCTCAAAGGTAGAAGACAGAGGGTGGTTTTGGAGGGTTACTTTTCAGATTTTAGATTAGATTCGGTTACTTACAGTGTGGAAACATGCCCTTCGGCTCAACAAGTCCCACCGACCCTCCGAAGATCAACCCACTCAGACCCATTCCCCTACATTTACCCCTTCACCTAACACTACGGGCAATTTAGCATGGCCAATTCACCTGCACATTTTTGGACTGTGGGAGGAAACCGGAGCACCCGGAGGAAACCCACGCAGACATAGGGAGAATGGGCAACCTCCACACAGACAGTTTCCTGCGGCGGGAATTGAACCCAGGTCTCTGGCGCTGTGAGGCAGCAATGCTAACCACTGTGCCACCATGCTGCCCATTTGAGGCCTGTGACCAGTGGAGTGCCACAAGGATCAGTGCTGGGTCCACTACTTTTTGTCATATATATAAATTATTTTGATGTGAGCATATGATGTATAGTTAGTATAGTACGTTTGCAAATGACACCAAAATTGGAGGTGTAGTGGACAGCGAATAAGGTTACCTCAGATTACAATGGGAAATTGATCAGCTCCTTGAAAGTAGAGTCGCAGGTAGATAAGATAGTGAAAAGGGTGTTTCTTTTTGCTTTCCTTTATTGGTCAGAGTATTGAGTACAGGAGTTGGGAAGTTATGTTGCAGCTGTCCAGGACATTGGTTAGGCCACTGTTGGAATATTGCATGCAATTCTGGTCTCCTCCTTATCGGAAAGATATTGTGAAATTTGAAAGGGTTCAGCAAAGGTTTACAAGGCTGTTGCCAGGGTTAGAGGATTTGAGCTTTGTGGAGAGGTTGAGTAGGCTGGGGCTGTTTTCCCTGGAGCGTCTGAGGCTGGTGGGTGACCTTAGAGGTTTACAAAGTCATGAGGGGCATGGATAGGGTAAATAGACAAAGTCTTTTCCCTAGGGTGGGGGAGTCCAGAACGAGAGAGCATAGGTTTAGGGTGAGAGGGGAAAGATATAAAAGAGACCTAAGGGACAATGTTTTCACGCAGAGGGTTGTACTTGTATGGAATGAGCTGCCAGAGGAAGTGGTGGAGGCTTGTACAATTGCAACATATGAAAGACATCAGTTGAATCTATGCATAGGAAGGGTTTGGAGGAATATGGGCCAGGTGCTGGCAGGTGGGACTAGATTGGGTTGGGATATCTGGTCGGCATGGACAAGTTGGACCGAAGGGTCGGTTTCCATCTCTGACTAAAAATTTGTCCTTTAATCCATTCTAACCCACTTGCCTTTACAATTAGGCCACCCCATTATTGACTATTCAACGAAGGGGATTAGCTGCTTCCTGTCCACCATGTCCATGCCCCCATTCATCATGCACACCTCAAACAAGTCCCTCCTCAGCCTTCTGTGCTCTAAAGAAAGAAACACTCAAGCTGATCCAGTTTCTCTTTATGCTTAAAATGCTCAAAACCAGGCAACATCCTATAAATCTTCTTTACACCCACTCCACTGCAATCATATCCTTGCAATAGTATATCGCCCAAAACTGCACAATGTATTCCAGCTGTGGGTGAATGAAATTCATGTACAACTCCAGTGTAACCTCCAGACCCTTTATAATTTTTGCTATCAAGTGTTTGTATGCTGCTTTAACCAACCACCCTTTTAAACTGTTCTATTGCCTTCAGGTATCCCTATGTTCTTCTGAGCTTCCTTGTGTCCAGCTATTCATTGAGTGCTCCCCTATCTTGCAACTTGTTCCAAAGTGCATCGCTTAACAGAGTTAAATTCCATCTGTCATTGATCTCCCCATTTGAGCAACCTGCCTGTGTCGTCCTGTAAGCTAAGACCTTTTTCCTCAAGGCTAACCACCTGGCCAATCTTCATGTCATCCACAAATTTACTTCTCATCTATCGATATGTTGTATGCCTCACTCTGTGTAAGCACCCTATGATTTTTATGTCCTTGTTTGCTATGATCTCCCTATCTTGCTTGCAAAACACATTTGGCCTTCTACCACTATCCCTGTCTCCTACCAGGAAGCCAGTTTTGGACACAACTTGCTAAGTTACTCTGGATCCCATGCACTTTTAGCTTCTTTATCAGTCTTCTATGTGGGACCCTGTCACAGGCTTTGTTGGAATCCACATCAACAGCTCTACAACAACTGAGCTGGGGTGGAGAGGGTCAAGAGCATCAAGTTCCTCGGAGTGATAATGGCCAACAATCTGTCCTGAACCTCCCACATAGATGTGACGGTCAAGAAGACACAACAACGCCTCTTCTGCTTGGGCGGTTTAGAAAATTTGGCATGCCCATAAGGACCCTCACCACCTTTCACAGATGCACCACAAAAAGCATTCTATCCTGGTGCATCATGGCTTAGTATGGCAACAGCTTTGCCCAGGACCGTAAGAAACTGCAGAAAGTTATGTGCATAGCTCAGACAATCATGGAAGCCAACTTCCCATCCATGGACTCCATTAACGTTTTTCATTGCCGTGGAAAGGCTGCCAACATCATCGATGTTGGCTCTCACCCTAGTAATACACTCTTCCAAATTCTTCCATCAGGCAGAAGATACAGAAGTTGCACACATTCACTAACAGGTTCAAGAACAGTTTCTTCCCTGCCTTATTAGATAGCTGAGTGGACCTCTCTAATTTCAAATCCAATGTTGATCTTGCTCTGCGCACCTCCTGTGCATCTGTAATGTTGTGTGCCTCGCTCTGTCTAAGCAAAATATGATTTTTTGCTCTGATCTACTTGTCCTATTTGCAAAACAAAACTGTTCACTGCACTTAGGTAGATGTCACAACAATAAATCAAATCAGATCAAATGAAAAAAGCTACATCAACTGGACCGCCCTCATTTACATGCTTGGTCATCCTCTCAAAACAATTTAGTTATACCTAACCAGAGGGGCACCAGTATCCTTGGTGGGAGGTTTGCTAGTGCTCTTGGGGGGGGTTTAAACTAACTCTGCAGGGGCATGGGAACCCAGACTGTAGCTTTAGGGTGTAGGACCTGGAGTGTAGGGAGGTTAGGAACATGACATCATTTTCAAAGGAGGGTGCCTGTAAACAGGAAAGTGGCTTGAAGTGTGTATACTTCAATGCAAGAAGTATACGAAATAAGGTAGGTGAACTTGCAGCGTGGGTTGGTACCTGGGACTTCGATGTTGTGGCTATTACGGAGACATGGGTAGAACAGGGACAGGATTGGCTGTTGCAAGTTCCAGGGTTTAAATGTTTTAGTAGGGTCAGAGGTGGAGGCAAAAGAGGGGGAGGTGTGGCATTGCTTGTCAAAGATAGTATTACAGCTGTGGAAAGGACGATGGATGAAGACTCGCCATCAGAGGTAGTTTGGGCTGAGTTTAGGAATAGGAAAGGTGAGGTCACCCTGTTAGGAGTTTTTTACAGCCCCCCTAATAGTCCTAGAAACGTAGAAAAAAGGATTGCGAGGATGATTCAAGAGAAGAGTGAAAGTAATAGGGTGGTTGTTATGGGGGACTTTAACTTTCCTGATATTGATTGGGAAAGCTATAGCTCAGGTTCGTTAGATGGGTCAGTGTTTGTCCAATGTGTGCAGGAGGATTTCCTGACACAATATGTAGATAGGCCAACAAGAGGTGAGGCCATACTGGATTTGGTTCTGGGTAATGAACCAGGCCAGGTGTTAGAATTAGAGGTAGGTGAGCACTTTGGGGACAGTGACCACAATTCGGTGACTTTTACTCTAGTGATGGAGAGGGATAAGAGTGCACTACAGGGCAAGAGTTATAGCTGGGGGCAGGGAAATTATGATGCGGTGAGGCATGACTTAGGATGTGTGGCCTGGAAAAGTAAGCTTCAAGGCAAGGGTGTAATTGATATGTGGAGCTTGTTCAAGGAGCAACTATTGAGTGTCCTTGATAAGTATGTACCCATCAGGCAGGGAGGAAAGGGTCGTGCGAGGGAGCCGTGGTTTAATAAGGAATTAGAATCCCTTGTTAAATGGAAGAGGGCGGCCTATGTAAAGATGAGGCATGAAGGTTCAATTGGGGCGATTGAGAGTTATAAGGTAGCCAGGAAGGACCTGAAGAGAGAGCTAAGAGCAGCAAGGAGGGGACATGAAAGGTCCTTAGTTGGTAGGATTAGGGAAAACCCTAAGGCTTTCTATAGGTATGTCGGGAATAAAAGAATGACTAGGGTCGGAATAGGTCCAGTCAAGGATAGTAGTGGGAAGTTGCGTGTGGAGGCTGAAGAGATTGGGGAGACACTGAATGAATACTTTTCGTCAGTATTCAATCAGGAACAGGACATTGTTGTCAATGTGAGTACTGAGTCACAATTAAGTAGAATGGATGGCTTTGAGGTATGTAGAGAAGAGGTGTTGGAAATTCTGGAAAGGGTGAAAATAGATAAGTCCCCTGGGCCTGATGGCATTTATCCTAGGATTCTCTGGGAAGCAAGGGAGGAGATTGCAGAGCCATTGGCCTTGATTTTTATGTCCTCGTTGTCTACAGGAATGCCAGAAGATTGGAGGCTAGCAAATGTGGTTCCCTTGTTCAAGAAGGAGAGTAGGGATAACCCTAGTAACTATAGGCCGGTGAGTCTCACTTCTGTTGTGGGCAAAATCTTAGAGAGAATTGTAAGGGATAGGATTTATGAACATCTGGATAGGAATAATGTGATCAAGGATAGTCAGCATGGTTTTGTGAAGGGCAGGTCGTGCCTCACAAACCTTATTGAATTCTTTGAGAAGGTGACTAAGGAGGTGGACGAGGGGAAAGCAGTAGATGTGGTGTATATGGATTTTAGTAAGGCGTTTGATAAGGTTCCCCATGGTAGACTACTGCAAAAAATACGGAGGTATGGCATTGAGGGTGAGTTGGAGGTTTGGATTAGGAGTTGGCTGGCTGGAAGAAGACAGAGGGTAGTAGTTGATGGCAAAGATTCATCTTGGAGTGCCGTCACTAGCGGTGTTCCGCAAGGATCTGTTTTGGGACCATTGCTGTTTGTCATTTTTATAAATGACCTGGAGGAGGGGTTAGAAAGTTGGGTGAGCAAGTTTGCGGATGATACGAAAGTCGGAGGAGTTGTAGACAGTGAGGAAGGATGTGGCAGGATACAGCGTGATATTGATAAGCTGCAGAACTGGGCAGAAAGGTGGCAAATGAAGTTCAATGTAGCTAAGTGTGAGGTGATTCATTTTGGTAAGAGTAATAAAAAGATGGGGTACTGGGCTAACGGTCGGATACTTGGTAGTGTGGATGAGCAGAAAGATCTTGGTGTCCATGTACACAAATCTTTGAAAGTTGCCACCCAGGTAAATAGTGCGGTGAAGAAGGCATATGGCGTACTGGCTTTTATTGGTAGAGTAATTGAGTTCCGGAGTACTGAGGTAATGTTGCAGTTGTATAAGACTCTGGTGCGGCAGCATCTGGAGTATTGTGTGCAGTTTTGGTCCCCATACTATAGGAAGGATGTGGAGGCACTGGAACGGGTGCAGAGGAGGTTTACCAGGATGTTGCCTGGTATGGTAGGAAGATCGTATGAGGAAAGGCTGAGGCACTTGGGGCTGTTTTCATTGGAGAAAAGAAGGTTTAGGGGTGACTTGATAGAGGTGTACAAGATGATTAGGGGTTTAGATAGGGTCGACAGTGAGAATCTTTTTCCACGTATGGAGTCAGCTATTACAAGAGGGCATAGCTTTAAATTAAGGGGGGGTAGGTATAGGACAGATGTTAGGGGTAGATTCTTTACTCAGCGAGTCGTGAGTTCATGGAATGCCCTGCCAGTAGCAGTGGTGGACTCTCCTTCATTATGGGCATTTAAACGTGCATTGGATAGGCATATGGAGGATAGTGGGCTAGTGTAGGTTAGGTGGGCTTGGATCGGCGCAACATCGAGGGCCGAAGGGCCTGTACTGCGCTGTATTCTTCTATGTTCTATGTTCTATATTTGTTCGTCATGATCTTCCATTGACAAAGCCAAGTTGACTACCCCTAATCAAATCTTGCCTGTCCAAGTGGAGGTTAATTCTGTCCTTCAGAGTTATTTCCTAGAGTTTCGTTATCACTGATTTGAGACCCTCTAGTTTCTCGTTCCCTGGTTTATCCCTACCACTTTTCATAAAAAGTACGTTAGCTGTCCTCCAGTTCTTTGGTACTTCCTCTGTAGCCAGTGAGAATTTTAAATTTTGGTTAGAGCCCCTGTAATTTCTTCCCTCTCCTCACACAGTAAGAGAGGTTAAAGTCCCCTGGGGTGGGTGTGATTGAGGTTTGAGTCCTCTGTGCAGTCCTGGGATTAGAGTCCCTGGGGTTAGGGGTGTGATTGAGGTTCAAGTCCTCTGTGTGGTCCTGGGGATTAGAGTCCCCTGGGGTTAGGGGTGTGATTGAGGTTAGAGTTATCTGCATGGTACTGGGGTTGAAGTCCCGTGGGATGGGTTCTGTTGAGGTTTGAGTCCTCTGTGCGGTACTAGGATTCGAGTCTACTGAATGGGATGATTTGAGGTTCGGGTCCTCTAAGCTGTGCTGAGGCTCGAGCTCTCTGTGTTTAAACAAGGCTCGAGGGTTCTATGTTTAAGTAGGAATTGAGTGTTCTGTGTTTAAGTGGAGTTCGAGCCTCTGAGGAATAAAGTGTGAGAGGGGTTAAAGTCCCCTCATGGCGAAATTTGAGGTTCTGTCAGTCTTCGTTCTGGGGGAAAGAGTGTGGCTTGGATTGCGGCGCCATGTTGTTTGCTGCAAGGGCTTTCTCTTTTTATAAGTGTAATTTCAGTGAGAGGATGCAAAAAAAAGCACAAGACAATGGGGGCGGCACAGTGGCTCAGTAGTTAGCACTGCTGCCTCACAGCACCAGCGTCCCAGGTTCGATTCCAGCCTCGGGTGACTGTCACCGTGGAGTTTGCACATCCTCCCCATGTCTGCGTGGGTTTCCTCCGGGTGCTCCAGTTTCCTCCCACAGTCCAGAGATGTGCAGGTCAGGTGAATTGGCAGTGTTAAATTGCCCATAGTGTTAGGTGTGTTAGTCAGAGGGAAAATGAGTCTGGGTGGGTTGCTTTTCACAGGGTGGGTGTGGAGTTTTTGGGCCGAAGGGCCTGTTTCCATACTGTAGGGGATCTGATCTAATCTAATGAAAACGCTGAAGTTAAGGTTGTACTAATACTTGGGTTGAAAAATGAAACTTTCAATGTAAATTGTGCCATGCTATGAGTGTTTGATATTTCAAACTTTTGGATTTTTAAATACTGGTTTGGAAAATCCTTTTAAGTAACTATTTTGCCTTGTTTGAATCAGAATCTCAATTCAATATGTTTTATGAGTTATGTAATGGGGCTGATTTTGTTTTTACATTGAAATTGTACAACATTATGTCCTATTTAAAAATACCAAACTTGTAACCTTAAAACAAATTGATTGAGTGCCTTGAGCCCCTGATTGGTTTGAAATTCTACAATGCCTGTTTTAAAAAAAAAGGTTGTGTCAGTGGTCATGCTGTAGCCAGATGAGAGTATTATATTAAAATACCTTTGCTGTGTTTTTAATGCAGAGTGTTCACAAAAATGTTTTGTTAAGATTTTCTAGAGAATATTAGAACTTGAGGCTGAGCTGCTTAAATTCTGTTAATTATTGTTCAGACTTCATTGGCCCCCTTCATATTGCACATTCAAAGAATGTTGATCCCCACCAAGTTGCCACTGAAATTCCCACTGTTTTATTTGGGAAGTTTCATTCGGAGAACGTATTTTAATATATTCAACATTTGTTTCCCACAAATATTTGAGATTTGAATCTGAACTGATACTGCCTCTTCAATCTCAAAAGCCGAGGAAACATTTTGTTGTTTTCTTGCTGACAACTCTTCACATTAGCCAACTATCAATTTGTTAAAAGAGAATAATTCTTGAATAACCTGAATGGAGGCCCCGAGGGTTTGACTTTGGGGCCATTGATTGTTCTTTATAATTGACTGAATTCTTTAGGCAGTACAGTTTAGAAATTTATGGATTGTATAAACTTGATAATGTCATAAATAGTGAACAGAGTAATAGACTTCAAGAATTCAAGGAATGTTGAAATAGGCAGACACAATTTAGTGTAGTTAAATGTGTGACTGTCTTCATCCTGATAACCACTTTGGCAAGAAAGGAACGAGAGACAAAATGCAAAGATACTTTCGGCATCAAACATATTCTTCAGAGTTTCTCCATTCACAACAAAGCATGGCTTCGGACCACCGCCCACTCCTTCACAACCTGATTCAACAGATTCAATCAGTTCACCAGTCATGAACCCAAAGGTCCCAAAAGATTACAAAGATGGCTTAAGAGTAGTGCTCCTGAGCCAGAGCCCATCCGCTCCAATCACTTTTTGTTTTTTCTATTGTTTTTCCTCTCTTTTCTTGGGTTTTTTTCTCTCTTTTCCTTTACTTATCTCTTGTTCTGAGCAATCACAGGAACTGGCATCAGAGTTGGCGGCTGTTATGCTGGTGGAGATAACATCAGTGTGATGTACCCAGTGGCAAAAGATGGTGCCACTGATGTTGGTTGGGTCTGGTGCTGGTGACAGAGTCGTGGTGGAGGAAGGGCTTCACAGTGATGTTGAGATGGGCGCAGCAGCAAGAACCGCGACTCCTACATTGGTTGGTCCAGTGTAGGCAGTAGCAGGGTGTAGTGGAGGAGTATCAGCCCAACAGTGAATTATCACACCTGAGGATGGATGATTTCGACATTGGTTGGCACTGGTGTAGATGGCGATGAAGAGGTGGAGGAGGGATAGCGGAGCTGATGTCATTTAAGCTATTTTATTTTCCCCTGTTATTCTTAAATCACTCATATAGTTTGTGAATAATTTTGGTCCCAGCACTGACCCCTGTGGCACTCCATTAGTTCCAGTTTGCAGTTCTGAAATTGTCACCCTGATCCCAACTCTGACTTCTATTAATCTTTCCTCTATCCGAGCTAATATGCAACCTCTGATGCTATGAGTTCTTATCTTATTTAAAGGACTTTATATGTGGTACCTTATCAATCACCTGGTATTCGAAGTATATTACTTTAAGTGGGCCTAGAATGCGCATAAAGTATCCATTTTTTGATTCTGTCTTTTTCGACAGTAGCTTGATTGACACCACATCCACAAGCATCCACTCCCTCCAGCACTAACACTTAGTAGCAGCATGTGTACTATCTACAAGATGCATTGCAGAAATTGACAAACGATTCTTCGACAGTACCTCCCAAACCCACAAGCATGGGGAAGCAGATACATTGGAACGTCACTGCCTTTAAATTCCCTCCAATCCCCTCACCACCCTAACTTGGAAATATATATCATTCCTGTTGCTGGATCAAAATCATGGAAATACCTCCCTAATGGCATTGTGTGTCTACCTACAGCATTTACTTTTCTTCATTCAGGGGATGAGGGCATCGCTGGCTAGGCAGCATTTATTGCCCAGGGGGCTGTTAAGAGTCAACCACGTTGCTGTGGTTTGGAGTCACATGTAGGCCTGACCAGGTAAAGATGGCAGCATTCTTCTCCAAAGGACATTAATGAACTAGGTGGTTTTTCCGACAATTGACAATGAATTCGTCATTGTTAGATTCTTAATTCCAGATATATTATTGAATTCAAATTCCACCACCTGCTGTGAACCCAGATGCACAGAATGTATTTGCATGTCTGGATTAATAGTCCAACAATAATACCAGTAGACCATTGCTTTCCCTGGACTGCAGTGGTTCAAGAAGGCAGCTCACCGTTATCTTCTCAAGGGCAGCTTGGAATGGGCAATGAATGCTGGCTAGCCAGAAATGCCTCTGTACTATGAGTGAATAAAAAGACGACCAAGTATTGGGGATAGCACGAAACCATAGAGACAGAGCAGATACAATTGTATTTTTCTCCAGATTTGCTTTTATTTATATGCAATTTTTCTTTAAAAATGTCTTGCCATGGATATGAAAGCAGGATGCACTTGAGTAGGTATGCATGCATGTATATTGAAGGTGACAGGCCAGGTTTAGAGAGTAGTTGAAAAAGCAATATGGTATCCTGGTATTTACTAATAAAGGTAGAGAGTACAAAAGCGTGGAGGTTCTTTTTATAAGTTAATTCATGGAATATAGGTTTCACTGGTTGGGCCAGAATATGGTTATTGAAGTTTTGTACTTGGAATGTTCATTTAATATGCTTATTGAGGTGAAAAATGGTAGATCTTTGGAGAATCAGATAAGCCATCCTGTTTTGATCTCTTCTGAGTGTGACGTTTTCTGGTATTTCAGTTGTCTTACTTGAAACTAAATTTGAAGATAAATTCATGTATTTATTACCTCAGATGTCCTGATATTTACATTTTTTCATGCAGACATCGTCGATCAGAGTGGCGATGGGCCATGGAAAGAGCAGCAATTGTCAACCGTTGGACATGGTTGCAAGCTCAGGTGTCTGATCTGGAATATCGAATAAGGCAGCAGACAGACATATACAGACAGATCCGTGCGAATAAGGTACGTTGTGCAGAGGTTGATATAGACTCAGAAGTTTTATAACTTCTCCCAAATTGCAGGAGAACTTAAGCTGTTTAAAAGATTGTTCATTTCAGTTTTCATTCAGAAACATCAATTGATTGTGCAGTGAATGTATGTGTATGGTGACTCTCAGGTTAAACTACCACTTGCCGCCTTACTATAATAAGAAAGCAGCTCTATGGTTTGGTGGGTCATTGGCAACTTTACATTTTACCTTTGTGGTGAGTTGTGCGATGAGTCTAAAATAATGGAAATTTGCAAACATTTTGAAAAAATATGTTTAACAATATTGTCAAAATAATACAACAGTTCTCAGGATTTTTTATAAATATTTTTATTGAAAACTTTTTCAAATCTTGTACAAAGCAACTATATATATTAAAAAAAAGCAAAATACAAGAAGATAGAGATAGTATGTCACACCTGAGGATTTTTAAAAACAAAATATTTGGAAGAAAAATTTTGAACAGCTTTGGAAAATACAGCATAATTGGATCTATCAACTTTCAAGAATTGTGAAGGGCTGAATGGTCTCCTTATTCTTACAAGGACCAATGAAACTATTTTCCATCTGAATAACAATATTTTACCAGCATTTAATGTCCAATTTGTTTATTTCTCATTTGTATTTATTCACGTTCAGCTTTCTTTATCGCCTCTGCAAAGTAAATACGTAGGCCTACTTCTAGCCATGTCCCCATAATCATCATTTGCCGTATGAAATTAGCTGCACCTTAAAATTTCATACATATCAGCAAGTTTAAGAAACTGAAATTTTTCCCCAACTAAAATAGCACAGTATTTTCTTTTCGTCTTAGTGCTTGCAGATCTATCTGGAGGTAGTATGCCTGCTCTTCATATTATGACTGGGAGGACGGAATCCTGTTTAATCTTAAGAGTTTCCATCTCCATTGCAAGACTTACAACTTTGTTACGTTGTCTTTCCCACTGTTTCTGCCTTACCCTAGCCAAAATTATAATCTAGCTTTTATTGCCTAGCCTTTTCTACCTCTGCCCTCAAGTCCACAAATTCCATTTCAGTCAACACATAATTTGCTGCTTGATCTGCACAGAAATTCACCCTTTTTAATTTGTAAAACTCAGTTAGCTATATTGATTAATTACTCAGATGATGTTAAGATCCTTGCCCTTTCAAATTTACTGCATCCCTCCCTCAAACATATTTTTTAGATGTCTGTTTTACTTCTCAGCTCCAATATGATTTTTCTCTCACTCGTACTCTGCTATTGATCATTGTACTTTCCAGTCATTGTGCTCTTGGTAGTCCAACTTAAATCCCTCCATTTTTCCAATTCTGTCTCACCTTTCATGTTGGAGAAGTATACCTCATTTGAAGTGATGAATAGATGCTGAGAAAAATTGTTTTTTTGCAGTATGCTATGTCAGCATTTTATACAAACAGTAGCTGGAGTTGGTTTGACAAGAAGTTTGCAATCCTTTTAGTCCACAACCGTAGTTGAACAACAGTTTCTTTCCTTGGGTGCTGCCTGTGATCTCCAGCATTTTTTGTTTTCAGATCAAATTCGAGGGTCTGCAGTAATTTCTCCTACAGCAATTTATCACCACGGTTTCTCAAACTGGGGTCAATATTCCTTACATTCAACTCCTATTTGACAAGAGAAAAGAGTGCTATAGTTTCATTTTACAAATATTACCAGTATAAAAGAATTACTTTTGATGGCCTGCTGGTTTTCCCTTCCCATCTTATTCCTTTGCAAATTTCACTTGCCTTGGGATCATGTTGTGTTTAATGTTCCCTCAAAATTACGTGCCCAACTCTTGTGCTTATCTGCATGATTGGGTCTAGAATAATTTCCTATTGAGTGATCTGATTTCTCAATTTAATATAAGTAAGTACCTGATAAATGAATAAATTTATGACTAAAAACTAGATGGATTATTAACATGTGTGATTTACCCGCTGTCCGGATCATACCCAAGAGATAGAAGGCTCAATTGCGTTTGTGGTTGGATAGGCAAATACCTAATGGATTTTTCAGATATTCCTAACTTGTATTTTGAATCATGCACACAATAGTCTTGTGGTGACCGTGGTATATTTTACTTCACGAAGGCTAAGATTTCACTATATATTTGAAACCTTTAAAATGTATGTTTGCTTGCTTTTTAAGCTTGTTCATTGGATGTGGGCATCTCTAGCAAGGCATTTATGATTGCACATACATGATTTTCCCTTGAGAAGTTGGTTGGTAGCCACTTTTTTGAATTGCTGCAGCCTCTGTGGTTTAGGTACACCCAAATTGCAATTAAGGAGGAGTCATAGCTGAGGAATACAGTCCAGTCTATCCATTCTTTCCTCCATGCTCAGACCCTCCTGCCCAAGCAGCATCCTGGTAAATCTCCTCAGCATCCTCTTGAGTGCAGTCACATTCTTCCTATAATGTGGAAACAGAAGTGCACACAGTGCTCGAAAATACTACCAACTTTTTACACCAACATAACCTTAAATCAAAGCAAAATATTGCAGGTTCTGAAATCTGACATAAAAACCAAAAATGCTGAAGGAATTCAGCAGCACCTGTCAAGAAAGAATTTAATGTTTTCAGGTCAACATGATTTCCTTGGAACTGAAAGCAGCTGGAAAGTTATGGTTTTTATGCTAGTAATGGGGGAGAAGGAACAAATGGAACTGGGTTAATGGTAGGTGTCTTTTCCCTCGGATGGATGATTTCAAGACTCGGGCACATTTTTAAGATGAGAGGAGAGATTTTAAAAAAGACATGAGGGGCATATTTTTTACACACAGTAGTTCATACATGGGACGGAACTGCCTGAGGAAGTGGTGGATGTAGGCACAGTTACAATGTTTAAAAGGCACTTAGATAAGTACATTAACAGGAAAGATTTGGAAGGATATGGACCAGGAACAGGCAAGGGGGACTAGTTTACTTTGGGTCAATGATTGGTATTGACTGTTTGGACTGAAGGGTCTGTTTCTTTGCTCTGTGACTCTTTGTTGGTGAGTGTGTCCAGAGCTAGACAAATTCAGTGATAATGGTGATAAAGGAGTGGTATGTGTGCAAACTATAAAAGTGTTAGCTGAGAAAATGGATTTGCTCTGTGAGTGCAAAACCAACCAGACATCATCAAGTAATGGGAGGTGGGAAATGTAAGAAAAATAGAGTACAGGGCTTATACACTGAAGTTGTGGAGCTCAATATTTAGTCCTTGAGCAACTGAATTAAAAATTAGAAGCTGTTTCTCCAGCTTCTGTTAAACTTCTTCATCCCAAGAATGGAAAAGTTAGTGTGGGAGCATGGTGGTTAATTGAAATGACAGGAAGGACGGGGTCATTTCAAACAGCAGCTGAGGTGTTTTGCAAATTGGTCACCCCGTCTCCATTAGGTTCTGCCAGTGTAAAGGAAGACTGCATTGGGAGCAGCAAATTCATAGCTCAGCTTCACCTGGAAGGTGTGTTTGGGGCTTTGGGTGGCAAGGAGGAAGAAGGTTAATGGGTACATGTTACACCTTCTGCGATTGTTTGGGGATGACATGGAGGAGTGAAGAAGTGTCAAGAGTGATGAAAGAGCAGACCAGGGTGTTACAGAAGCAATGCTCACACTAGAGTAGAAGATATCTTTGCTGGACGTTGCAGAAATGGCAAATGATAATCCTTTGAATATGGAGACTGATGGGGTAGAAAGTGAGGACAGAGGGAACTCTCCCATTATTCTAAGAAGGAGGGGGAAAGGGTGCAGGCAAAGGCATGATTCAGTTATATTCAAAGATTCATACCTTACACGCCATGTCTCAGACAATGTTATCCTGTTCCAGAGCAAGACAGTCTAACTAAGATCGTGGCACTGTGATATACAGTTGGGTGGGAATTTCCCTGGCAGTCCCCAACATTTATCCTGGACCCTGTGAAGTCTTGTGGCATCTGATCAAACATGAGCAAGGAAATCTGCTGGTTACTATGTACTGCCCTAACTCAGCTTCTTGGCACTTGGAGGAAGCAGTTAGGGTGGCACGGGTACAGAATGTGGGAGACTTTAGTATCGACCACTGTTGTGGGCCAGTCACCACAATTTACTTTTAATTTGAAAGCAGCACTTGAATTTTATTCAGAAATCTCACAATCAAGTACTGAAACAATGATTTGAACTTTAGTGCATGCTGCAACCAAGATAAGACTCAAGCAAGTTAAGCCTCACAATTAAATTTAGCAATAACCCAATTAATGGTGGAATTTAGCTCCGATTCCAACCAGCACTGTCTGTTTCTGAAAGTATCCAAGGATCCTTGTGCAGTATTGTTCTTCGAAGTTCTTCTGTTGAATTGTTCTGGTATTGGAATTTTCAACAGTATTAGCATCCTTCAGTTCTATAATGTGATATGATTGATGATTCTTCAGATTTTTCCATCCAACTTATTGACTACTCCTCTGAAAGCCTCAAGGCCACAGCTTGCCTTCTTATCAGAAATGGCTTCCCTGTTGCTTGTTACATTTTATATTGACTGTCTGAAGATACAGCCTTCCTGCAGTTAAGCAGCCAATTATCAACAAGATGTCAAACCATTTTGTTTATGTAGCTTCGATATCTCCTTTTCCCGACAATGGAATTGTCCCAGACAACTGACTATCACAGTGCCACCATTTTAGTTCGGTCTGTCTTGTTCTGGAACAGGGTAACATTGTCTGAGACATGGCATGTAAGGTATGAATATAACTAACTGTTTTCATTTCCATATACATTTTTCCTTGTTCCTTAATATTTTATTCCAGATAGAGTTATTGCTGCTTCTTTCAATTCATGAACAGATATGAAAGTTCTAAAGTTTATAATCTCACACCACTAGGAGTATTTTTGCATCCCTAATACTGACTGACCTGGTTTAGTCCTAAAGAACACATGCTGGACTGGGCGGCATGTGGTGAACAAACCAATAATAAGGAAAAATCATACTTGATCTCACCCTCACCAGTGTACCTGCAACAGATGCACCTGCCCATGGTAGGTATTGGTAAGAATAACCTCCATATAGTCCTTGTGGAGACACAGCCCCATTTTCTCATTGACCATGCCCCCTCATGGTGGGCAGCACTGTCACTTGTGCTAAATGGTATAGACTCATGACCGATGTAGCAGTTCAAGGCAGGGATTCAGTTAGACACTCTGGACCACCACCAGAAACAGAATAGTTCTCCCAGCCCAATCTGAAGCATCGTAGCTGAGCATATTTCCTACTCTACCATTACAATCAATCCTGGTTCATTGAAGACTTTTGGAGCCATGCCAGGATAAGTGCCAAGTATACCAAAAAAGTAGGTGTCAATCTGATGAAGCTACAAAAAAGGACTACTTGCATGTCAAGGAAAAGTAGCAAGTGGCAGGCAGAGCTAAGTGATTCCAAAATCAACAGATCAAACCTAATCTTTGCACCATTCAAATCATGAATGGTAGTGGACATTTAAATAATCCATTGGGGGAGGTGACTCCTCAAGTAACCTCTTTTTCAGTGGTGGCAGAACCAGCACGAGTACAAAAGATCAGGTTGAAGCATTTACCAGGTGGATGATCCATCTCAGCCTCCTCCAGAAGACATCTGTACCACAGATGCTCTCTGCAGCAATTTGATTTGCTTCAGTTGATATCAAAAAGATTTTTGAAGGCATTGGATATGCAAATGACTTGGACCCTGACAACATTCTATTCATCGTGTTGAAGACTGGTGTTCCAGAATTTACCATGTCCAAGCCAAGCTGTTGCAGTACAGCTACAATACTGGTATTTACCTGATGATGCAGAAAATTATCCAGCTATATTTTGTGTGCTAAAAACTGGAGAGGTGTGACACAATTAATTACCATCCTATCAGCTCTTCATCATCAGTACAGTGGTAGAAGATGTCATTAATAGTGATATTAAACAGCACTTGCTTAGCAATAACTTGCTGAATATGCTCAGTTCAGTTTCTGCCAGAGCTACTCAGTTCCTGACACTCATAACAGCCTTGGCTCAAATGTGGGCAAAAGTGCTGAATTCCAGAAGTGAGATGAGAGTAACAGACCGACCGTAAGGCAGAGGCTGGTGTCTAGTAACCCTAGCAAAATAATGTTGGTGGGACACAGAGGGAAGATTCTCATGTTGATTGTATTTGTTCAAGTTCAGTCATCTGCATTTGTGCAAGAATTCCCCAGGATAGTGTCCTAGACCTACTTATCTTCAGCTGCTTCATCCATGACTTCTCCTCCATCAGAAGTTTAGAAATGGGATGTTCACCAAGGATTACACAATGTTAAACTCCATTTGCGACTCCTCAGATTGACTGAAGCAATGCAGTCCAAATGTGGTAAGAAATGGACAATATCCAGGCTTGAACTGACAAGGGGCAAATTACAGTTACTCTACACATGCCAGGCAATTACCATCTTCAAAAAAAAATAGAATCTAACTATCATCCATTGACATTCTTTAGATTAGCTTGCTTACGGTGTGGAAACAGGCCCTTCGGCCCAACAAGTCCACACCGACTCGCCGAAGCGTAACCCACCCATTCCCCTACATTTACCCCTTTACCTAACACTACGGGCAATTTAGCATGGCCAATTCACCTAATCTGCACATTTTTGGAGTGTGGGAGGAAACCGGAGCACCCGGAGGAAACCCACGCAGACACGGGGAGAATGTGCAAACTCCACACAGTCAGTCGCCTGAGTCGGGAATTGAACCCGGGTCTCTGGCGCTGTGAGGCAGCAGTGCTAACCACTGTGCCACCGTGCCACCCCATTCTGTAGAATCTCCACTATCAACTTGGGTGGGGTTACCATGATCAGAAACTGAATTAGCCATATAGAACAGTGACCACAAGAGCAGATCAGAGGCTAGAAATGCAGCGGAGTAACTCAACACTCGGCTCCCTAAAGTCTGTGGCCATTTACAAGATACAAATCGAGGATGATGGAGTACATTCCATGCGCCTGGATGTGTGCAGCTACAACAAATACTCAAGCTTGACTTCATCCAGGACAGAGCAGTCTGTTTGAAATGTCACCACATCCACAAACATTCAGTCTTTCCACCACTGATGCCCAGTAGCAGCAATGTTTGTCATCTACAAGATGCACTGTCGGAATTCACCATGGTACCTGAGAGAGCATTTTCTAAACCCCATAACCACTACCATGTGGAAGGACTTGACAAATTTGACATAGGGTGTTTTGTCTTGTGGGTGAATCCAAACATAGGGACACTGATTTAAAATCATGTTTTGCCCTTTTTCGACTAAGCTAAGGAGAAGACCTTTCTTTCAAGGGACCATGCGACTTTGGAATACTCTACCTCAGAAAGCGATGAAGGCAGGGTCAATAAATATATTTAAGACAGAGCTAGATATCTTTTTGTTAGGTAATGTTATTGGGGTTAGATGGGAATGTGGAAATTGAGGCACACTCAGATTATCCATGATCTCATTGAAACATGGAGGCCGAATAGCCCTATGTAAAGACCATTTCCTTTTGGGACTGTTTTATAGACCAACGATTACTGTACATTTTAAAAGCAAGTTACCTGACACATGTAAGTGGTGTTTACCACTGCTGACTGTTCAAGTAGTGGAAGAGGTTTCCATCGACGAGCTGGAGCTGGTAGGTGTGTATGAAGGGAGATTCAGTCAGCAACAAGTGTCTGAATTGTTTGAT
This sequence comes from Chiloscyllium plagiosum, assembly GCF_037043375.1. Classification (NCBI taxonomy): domain Eukaryota; kingdom Metazoa; phylum Chordata; class Chondrichthyes; order Orectolobiformes; family Hemiscylliidae; genus Chiloscyllium; species Chiloscyllium plagiosum. The sequence continues at coordinate 108,864,514 of NW_028270142.1, forward strand.
AGAATTGACAAACTGTTAGCTTTCTACCTGCCAACAATTGAGATTGGCTCCTATGTAGCTGAACAGCTTGTAAGTGTGGCTATTTGATCAGAACCCTTTGGACCTCTGAAAAAGAAATGTACTTATCCTTCCCTCTGCTTAAAAAAAATCCTCAAACCTGAAGAAAGCCAGTTTATTTTCCCTCATCACTTGCAGTAAGCTGTAGTTTTTAACCAATAAGTCAGAGACTTTATCAGTTGTGAACCAGTCAACATGTGCCTTCTGTAAGCAAGTAAAAGTACATGGAGAAGGAAAGTTGAAGCAGCAGGACCCATTGATCCAAAACGATCACCTCCAGAAATTCTGGAGACAAGGACAATTGAACTGCCTTCTCAGTCTTTCCCTCTACCCAGTTTGTCTGGTCCATAACCAGTCCATTTTGCCCTTGCTTTTTACTATTTATGTGGCTAAAGAAGATAGATGTAATTATCTATCTTGATTTTTAATTAGTTCTCAATCTCTTTTTATACTCTCTTTGCTGTTTACTACTCCACTGAACTTTTGTGTCTGCCTCCTATGCATGCATAGGTGAGTTTCATTCAGGAATTAGTATTTAAACAAGTTGAGAGTCGATGATTGATATTGCCCAGCTGTAGCTCGAATCAATTATTTATAGCTAATAATCACTGCCTTTCAGGAGAAAGGCAAAAGGCTGCTGTGAGAGAGAACAGTACTTCTTTAGACCCTGAGACAGCATTGGAGCTGTCAAGTGGGTGTGATGGGGGTGCAGAGAGTGAGAAAAATGTTGTGGGGAGGCGGCATGGGGAGAGTGCGAAAGAAACTTCAAGTGGATAAAGCAGGTTGCCTCAGAATATGACACAAAGAGAAAGTAAAAATGAGTTTCGACACTTGATGAATGAACACAGAGCTAACCAAGAGATAGAAAAACCAAAAATATAATGAATTGCTTGCAAGTTAATGTGGTATCTCTTGCTTAAGGCTGCCAATGTTCAGAGACTAATGTATTGGGAAGCTTTTTGAAGACTGTTTTGTAATGGCCATTGTGTTAATTACTAAATTTAAATCTGAGATACAGTATGAACATTTGTAACCACCTCTTTCACATACATATTCCAGCTTAGCAACAATGCGATGGAAGTGCATTTTGCTGTGACCTCTCCAGTATACATGAAGTGTATTTATGGTATTGGCTTTTCAAGTGTTGAAATATTACTTACGTTGAAAAACTTTTATTAGCTTACATCTGTTCTCTTGAGCCAATTTTAAAGCTATGATATCTTAGAAAATGTTGTTTTCCTTGTTTGTTGTGGCTTTAAGTTTGATGGGTTTGATAATTTTTGAGGATATTAATGAATTATGTTAACTCTGCTTCTGTGAGTTCAGATGTATGTCAACAAAAGGCGTGACTGCATCTCCTAATAAAGGAGTTAGTGAGAATGAAAAATGAGCCCTCAAAAAGAAAAATAATCTGTGCCCTTTTCTGTCTGCAAGAAATAACTGATTATATTCACCCTGGCTAATTATTGCCCCATCAGTGTACCCTCAATCATGAGTACAATGGAAGAGATAGTTGACCTCAATATCAAGCAGCATTTCCAGCAGGGCCACTCGGCACCTGATCTTATTTTGGTCTTGGTCCAGCATGGAAGGACATAAGAGCTGAACTTCCAAATGTGAGGAGAGAGTTGACTGTCCTTGGCATTGAGGCAGCAAAGTGTAGAAAGAGATCGATCAGTTCATGGCTGTGTCGGTTCGCCAAAACAGCAAGTGATCAGGCATCATAGATTCATAGGGATGTACAGCATGGAAACAGACCCTTTGGTCCAACCCGTCCATACCGACCAGACATCCCAACCCAATCTAGTCCCACCCAGCCCATATCCCTCCAAACCCTTCCTATTCATATACCCATCCAAATGCCTCTTAAATGTTGCAATTGTACCAGCCTCCACCACATCCTCTGGCAGCTCATTCCATACACGTACCACCCTCTGCGTGAAAACGTTGCCCCTTCGGTCTCTTTTATATCTTTCCCCTCTCACCCTAAACCTATGCCCTCTAGTTCTAGACTCCCCAACCCCAGGGAAAGGACTTTGTCTATTTACCCTATCCATGCCCCTCATAATTTTGTAAACCTCTATAAGGTCACCCCTCAGCCTCCGACGCTCCAGGGAAAACAGCCCCAGCCTGTTCAGCCTCTCCCTGTAGCTCAGATCCTCCAACCCTGGCAACATCCTTGTAAATCTTTTCTGAACCCTTTCAAGTTTCACAACATCTTTCCGATAGGAAGGAGACCAGAATTGCACACAGTATTCCAACAGTGGCCTAACCAATGTCGTGTACAGCTGCAACATGACCTCCCAACTCCTGTACTCAATACTCACTCCCTGGATATCTCCATAATTCCCTGTACATTCTTCCTTTTCAGATAGTATTTGACTCCCTCTTAGTGCCTTGATTGAACCTGCCATCTCTACATGCAGAAGTATCCACATTCCAGATTTCAATCATTCACTGCCTGAAAAGTTTTTCTACATGTATTCTTGGCTCCTTTTGCCAGTTACTTTGAATCTATGCCCTCCTTGCTTTTTCACTACCTCTCTGAACATTCCATATTTCGTCTGGTTCTCAGTTCCATTATCCACCTGACATCTGACATAGGGTCTTGCTTCTAACCTTGATCTTTATGTTTTTCATGACAACACAAGTAGTTTTACAATGTAAAAAATTGAAACAAAATGAAATTTATCTATCTTATTTTGTTTTTCTGACCAAATGTGAATCTTGTTGGTGCTCCATGGGAGTTTTGCGAAGATGAGCAGTTTTAAACCAGCACATGTGCATCTCATGGATAATACACACATTGATTTGGTATTTTATTTTCATGAATGAAGTCCAGCTTTGTATAAGTATGATTTGGAGCTGGCGGTGTTGGACTGGGGTGGACAAAGTTAAAAATCACACAACACCAGATTATAGTCCAATAGGTTTATTTGGGAGCACTAGCTTTCGAAGCACTGCTTTGTATAAGTAGGTTCTTTTAAATGTGGCTAACATTTACAGTGCCGTAGAAGAAGCCATTTTTGGTGTCATCAGGCCCTTTTTTAAAAAAAGGATGATATCTTAAAGTTACTCAGCAACCAATCCTGAAACTGCAGGTGTTTGGGCACAAAAGGCTCAAATTGTCCTGAGGGAGAGAGATTCTTGAGCCAGAGTCCTCCTGTCCCTCCTCCTATGTTGCTGGCTAGGGTAGCATTTATTGCTAATTAGATTAGATTAGATTTCCTCTAGTGTGGAAACAGGCCCTTTGGCCCAATCAGTCCACACCGACCCTCCGAAGAGTAACCCACCAAGACCCATTTCCCTCTGACTAATGCACCTAACACTACGGGCAATTTAGCATGGCCAATTCACCTGGCCTACACATCTTTGGATTGTGGGAGGAAACTGGAGCACACGGAGGAAACCCACACAGACACGGGGAGAATGTGCAAACTCCACACAGACAGTCGCCCGAGGTGGGAATCGAACCGGGTCCCTGGCGTTATGAGGCAGTAGTGTTAACTACTTACGACAGATCAGAAGAAATTCCTTTTCTCAGAGATTGTTAATCAGTGGAATTCTTAACTGCCCCTGTGAACTGGATGGATTTTCTGACAACAATTGTTTCGTAGTCATCATTAGACTTTGAATTCCAGATTTTTATTGAATTCAAATTCCACCATGTGTCATGGTGAGAAGTTGACTTGGGTGAGGGTGCTAGAGTTTGTTGGTGTGTCCTTCCACTTGACATTTGAGTATTCTGCACATATTTTACTGTGAAAATTCCACAGGCAAATCCAGACTCTTCTATTCCTGACTTGTTTTGTGAATTGTGGACGGGCCTGAAGAAATCATTCATCTCGTTACTCAGTACATAATTCTCAGGCTTTGAACTTCTCTTGTCACCACACTAGTCCAGTTCTGTTTCTGGGCATTTGGAGCCGCCAGGATGTTCATAGTGGGGAACTCAGCAACACTAATGCCATTAAACATCAAGGAGAAGCGGTAGCATTCTCTCTGATCATTGCCTATCACTTGTGAAGGGTGAATGATTCTTGCCATTCATCAGACTAAGCTGCAATCTTGTCTTGTTCTTCTGCACTCACACCCACACATGCCCCCTCTCATGGACTTACCTTTTTACACTCTCAATCACACACATTCACATTCTCTCTCACAGACACACACACTCCACACACCCACATGCGCGTACACATGCATATAAGCTTGTGGGCTGAATTTGTATTGCAGGATTACATTTTATTTTGCTCAAAAACTGCATAAATCCATGTAAGATTCTGTAAATGCCATTTTTAGAAATAGAATCAGTCTGAACATTGGGGCACAGAGAGCCTCACACAGGGCACCTCACACTTTCAATGCATTATCTGAGCTGACATGGCACCTATTGTTAATGTTCACTTGAGAATGTCACTTCTTTTTAAAAAAATTCTGGGATTTACATGTGAAAGAACTGAAACCAACATGGTCACTCTAAAAGATGAGAGATATAACAAATAATCCAGGTTTACTCCATATATCATCTCAGTTGCATCACACTAAATTTTTACTATAGATTCTTGGTCTTATGATCTTATTCCACAACCATCAGCTGAAAACCTATTCTTTATTAAGTGCAAGTTGGAGATCTTATGGGTAAGACAGATACTTAAGTAATTGGATTGACATATTGATGGCAACAATATTGCAATTCCCAGAGATGTGGTTGAGGGAAGGGCAGGACTGGCAGCTTGGCATTCCAGGGTACCTGGAGTGAGGATAGAAGACAGCTTTTACCCTTTGTTGAAGGGTCAGTAATGGGCAGCACAATTTTCAAGTGAAAGCTGAGGTTTAGAGGGGACTTGAATAAATTTTTTTTCACCGAGAGAGTGGTGGGTGTCCAGAATGCACCAATTGTGAGGGTGGTAAAGACAGGTAACTTCACTTTTCAAAAGTGTTTGGATGAACATTTGAAATGTCATAACACTTATGGCTGGGCCAAGTGCTGGAAAGCAGGACCTGTGTAAATTTAGCTGAGTTTTGGCAGTAAAGGACTCTTCTATACTGTATGAGGCTCTGAGAAAGTGAGGACCGCAGATGCTGGAGGTCAGAGTTAGCGCTGAAAAAGCACAGCAGGTCACGCAGCATCCGCGGAGCAGGAGAATCGACATTCCGGGCATAAGCCCTTCATCAGAATGTTTGGGGTGGGGTGCTTGGAGGGAAGGGGGCTGAGAGGTAAATAGGAGGGTGGGGGGGAAGGTAGCTGGGAAAGAGATAGGTGGGGTAATAGTGATAGGTCAGAGGGGAGGGTGGAGTGGATAGGTGTGAAGGAAGGTGGATAGGTAGGACAGTTCAAGATGGCAGTGCCAAGTTGGAGGGTTGGATCTGGGATGAGGTGGGCGGAGGAAAGATTATGATACTGGTGAAATCGGCCTTCAAACCATGTGGTTGGAGAGTTCCAAGGCAGAAAATGAGATGTTCTTCTTTCAGGTGTTGGGTTGCTTGGATTTGGCAGTGGAGGGGGCCCAGGAATTGCATGTCCTTGGCGGAGTGGGAAGGAGAGTTTAAGTGGTCAGCTGCAGAGCGGTGGGGTTGTTTGGTGCATGTGTCCCAGAGATGTTTCCTGAAACCTTCCACGTGTTGACATGCTGTCTCCCCAATGTCGAGGAGACCATTTTGAGAGCAACAGACACAATAGATGAGGCGTTTGGATGTGCAGGAGTCTATGATCGGGAAAGGATGTAAAAGAAGAGTTTGTTTGCATTATTAATTGAGAAGTCAGTTACAGCCATAAGGAGGGGCAATTATTATGGAAGGGTCTTCAAATGAAGATTTTTGGGTACAGCTCAAGAATACAGAGGGAGCAGCCACACTGCTGGGAGTGTATAATAGACCCCAGACAGTCAGAGGACAATGAAGGAGCAGATGTGGAGTCAATTCACTGAAATGTGTTAGAACGAGCATAGAATAATCATATTAGCTAATTAAAACTTCTCTAGCGTTAATTGGGAAAGATCGTATAAAGGGGACAGATTTCTTGAAATGTATTCAGAAGATATTTTTATGTCAACGTGTAGAAGGTTCACCAAGAGACACAGTGCTGGACCTAATTCTAGGAAATATATCTGGACAGCTGTTGAAAATGGGAATGCATTTTTGTAATAGTGCCACAACACTATATGCTTTAAGTTTGCTATGGAAAAGGAAAGGAAAAGCCTGCAAAAATTAGTTTTGGATTGAGGAAAGGCATATTTTATGAAAATAAGGCAGAATATACCCAAAGTAGACTTGGAACAGTTAATTGAAGGTAGATCTGCAGCAGAACAATTGGTTGTACTGCAGGGTTCGGGAATCCCACTTCAAAACAACAAGTCCAGAGAGCCTGGATGTCCATAAATATTCAGGATAAAAAGGAGAAAAGAGAGGCTTATAGAGTCCAAGAGATATACAGCACGGAAACAGACCCGTCGGTCCAACCCGTCCATGCCGACCAGATATCCCAGTCCAATCTAGTCCCACCTGCTAGCACCCAACCCATATCCCTCCAAACCCTTCCTATTCATACACCCATCCAGATGCCTTTTAAATGTTGCGATTGTACTAGCTTCCACCACTGGCAGCTCATTCCATACACATACCACACTCTGCGTGAAAACGTTGCCCACTAGGTCTATTTTACATCTTTCCCCTCTCATCCTAAACCTATGCTCTCTAGTTCTGGACTTCCCACACCTCAGGGAAAATACTTTATCTATTTACCCTATCCATGCCCCTCATGATTTTATAAATCACTATAAAGTCACCCCTCAGCCTCCGACGCTCCAGGGAAAGCAGTCCTAGCTTATTCAACCTCTCCCTATAGCTCAAATCCTCCAACCTTGGCAACATCCTTGTAAATCTTTTCTGAAACCTTTCAGGTTTCACAACATCTTTCTGATAGGAAGGAGACCAGAATTGCACACAGTATTCCAACAGTGGCCTAACTAATGACCTGTACAGTCGCAACATGACCTCCCAACTCCTGTACTCAATGCTCTAACCAATAAAGGAAAGTATACCAAACACTTTCTTCACTATCCTATCTACCTGCGACTCACTTGAGCAAATGAATGGAAGCCAGAGTAGAGTTGAGAAAGTGTAGTGGGAAACTTAAGAAAGCAATTAGGAAAGCAAAGATGGGCAAGAGACAACAATAGTGAGCAAGATCTGGGAGCATTCCAAGATATTCTGTAAGTATATTAAGGAAAAGAGGATAACCAGAGAAAGAGTAGAGCTCATTAGGGACCAAGGAGGCAATTTGTGTGTGGAGCCAGAGGACATTGGTCGGATGTTAAATGTGTACTTTGCAGCTACCTTCACTTTGGAGAAAGAGGATGGAGGTACAAAATTCCAGAAGAGGTACTTTAAGGTTCTTGGGGTGTTTAATGCAGGAAGTGAGGAGATAGTGGAGCTTTTGAGGGCTCAAAGCAGACAGATCGCCACGTCCGGATGAGTTGTACCCAAAGCTGCGATGGGAGGAAATTGGAGGGGCTCTGATCCAAATTTTAAATTTCTGTCATGGAGGGTCAATGATAGTTTATGGTCACTATTACTTTTTTTGAAATTTCATATTTGTTAATTGATTAGTTGGAATTGTTCATTTTATTTTTAAATTACACAATTACCCTGTCTGCCAGATTGAGTCCAGTGACATCCCCTTCCCACGCATATGAAGGCTGCTGTAAATGGTTTCTGTCCTCCTTTAACATCCACATATCTGTGCCTTCCAACAATTGTGGTGATCAAGGTTAGAGATCCTTGTAAATGCTGAGGACAGTACAGTCTGTTCTGATATAACGCAATAGTTCCGTTCTCGTGTGATCTTGTATGATAAAATTGTGCAGTTGTCGTGCCATTTAAATTAACAGGGCTGGAATCGTGTTATAGCCAATACAGGTAATGAAAGTTAACATTCTACACATAATGGTCTAAATTCTTCAATTGTGTTAAAGCCAATTGACATTGAAGAAACACATGTTATAGCAAAACCGGCTGTACAAGATTTTCCTTTTAGTTAAGATGAGTGGATTAAATGCTTCCTGACCTCTGCTGTTATGAGTGATGTATTATTAACTATAGATTCCATGTTTTGAAGAATATATTGTTACATGTGTAACAACAGCAACTGGATTTCAAAAGTTACTCTGCAGTTGTAATTTGCCTTTGGATATTCTATAAAAGAGAGAACTAAGAAGAGCCAGGAGGGGACATGAGAAGTTATTGGCAGATAGGATCAAGGAAAGCCCTAAGGCTTTCTATAGCTATACCAGGAATAAAAGAATGACAAATAAGATTAGGGCCAATCAAGCATAGTAGTGTAAAGTTGTGCATGGAGTCAGAGGAGATAGGGGAAGTGCTAAATGAATACTTTTCATCAGTATTCACACTAGAAAAAGACAATGTGGTCGAGGAGAATATTGAGATACAGGTTACTAAACTAGATGGGATTGAGGTGTTCGCATTTCTGCAACTTGTAAAAACAGATGTCTCCTGGGCTGGATGGGATTTATCCTAGGATTTTCTGGGAAGCCAGGGAGGAGATTGCTGAGCCTTTGGCTTTGATCTTTATGTCATCATTATCTGCTGGAATAGTGCCAGAAGACTGGAGGATATTCAATGTTGTTCCCTTGTTCAAGAAGGGAAGTGAAGACAACCCTGGAAATTATAGACCAATGAGCCTTACTTCGGTTGAGGATAAAGTGTTGGACATGGTTATAACAGAGAATTTTAATCATCTAGAAATGAATAAGTTGATTAGAGGTAGTCAACATGGTTTTGTGAAGGGTGGATTGTGCCTCACAAACCTATTGAGTTATTTGAGAAGGTGATCAAACAGGTGGATGAGGGTAAAGTGGTTGATGTGGTGAATATGAATTTCAGTAAGGCTTTTGATAAGGTTCCCCACGGTAGGCTGTTACACAAAATACGGAAGCATGGGATTGAGGGTGATTTCGTGGTTTGGATCAGAAATTGGCCAGCTGAAAGAAGACAGAGGGTGGTGGCTGATGAGAAATATTCATCCTGGAGTTCAGTTACTAGTGGGATATCACAAGAGTCTGTTTTGGGTCCACTGTTTACCATTCATATGAATGACCTGGATGAGGGCATAGAAAGATGGGTGAATAAATTTGTGGATGACACTAAGGTTAGGAGAGTTGTGGATAGTGACAAAGGATGTTGTTGGTTACATAGAGACAGAGATAAGCTGCGGAGGTGGGCTGAGAGGTGGCAAATGGAATTTAATGCAGAAAAGTGTGATGTGATTCACTTTGGAAGGAATAACAGGAATGCAGAGTACTGGGCTAATGGTAAGATTTTTGGTAGTGTAGCTGAGCAGAGAGATCCTGGTGTCCAGATACGTAGATCCTTGAAATTTGCCACCCAAGTTGATAGGGTTGTTAAGAAGGCATACGGTGTGTTAGCTTTTATCAGTCGAGGGATTGAGTTTCGGAACTATGAGATTATGCTGCAGCTGTACAAAACTCTGGTACGGCTACATCTGGAGTATTGCATACAGTTCTGGTCACCACCTTACAGGAACGATGTGAAAGCTTTGGAAAGGATTCAGAGGAGATTTACTAGGATGTTGCTTGGTATGGAGGGAAGGTCTTACGAGGGAAAGCTGAGGGACTTGATGGTGTTTTCGTGAGAGCGAAGAAGTTTGAGAGGTGACTTAATTGAGACATATACGATAATCGGAGGGTTAGATAGGTTGAACAGTGAGAGCCTTTTTCCTCGGATGGCGATGGCTAGCATGAGGGAACATAGCTTTAAATTGAGGAGTGATAGATATAGGACAGAAGTCAAAGTTAGTTTCTTCACTCAGTAGTAGGGGTGTGGAACGCACTACCTGCAACGGTAGTAGGTTCTGCAATTTTAAGAACATTTTTTTAAAAATAATATATTTTTATGAATTTTAAGGGCATTTAAATGGTTATTGGTTAGGCATATGCATGAGAATGGAATAGTGTAGGTTAGTTGGGCTTCAGACTGGTTCCACAGGTTGGTGCAACATCCAGGCCGAAGGGCCTGTACTGCACTGTAATGTTCTATCTCTATGTAAAAGAGTTTCAACATGCATGTGAGTTCTTCATTAAAATCAGAAGCATTCTGATTTTCCTATGTAGGCTCACTTGCATGTTTCTAGCACATCTTGCTTCAGCAATAGGTTTTGTACAGGCATTAGTTTTCTCTTGTTCAGAAGCTGTTTTTTGGCATGCTGTATGCAACTTTTTGAGCAGGCACAGCAATGTTGAGTTTTAAATTAATGAGTAGAGACGCTCAAGCAGTGGTAAATATGTTACCTTGTCCAGGCTGTCGGTTGTTTGTGATACTGTTTGAAATCTAGATTTAGTGGCTTCAATTCAGTTCAGTTCCAAAACTGATGACAAAGTGCACGTGGGCATTTGAGTTAATCCTTCTTATTGTAATACACAAAATTTAGAATCCTGTAACTCAACTGATCTATAAATGGATGAATATATATTACATTTACTCCATGAACAATGTCACCATATCCCAAGATGCTTTGCAGTCAGTTAATTACTTTTGAAATGTAGTCACCATTGTAGTGGAAAAAGGGTAGAGTTACATCAAATCTACATCACTCAAGGGGGTCAGTTAGCTCAGTTGACTGGATGGCTGATTCACAATGTAGAGTGATGTCAATAATGCAGTGTTCCATTCCCATACTGGCTGATGTCAACCCCTCCCTTATCCTGAGGTATGGTGACCGTCAGGGTTAAACTCACCACCAGTCATCTCTCTCATGAGAGCAGGCCTGTGGTGTTCTGAGACTATGGTAGCTACTACTACACCACAAAGCAGGTATTTTGACCCGACTGGTCTTAGTTGACATTTACGTTCCAGATAAGCTTGGTCCTACCGCTTATAACAGTAGATGGAGCTTTCAGCTAATAAATGTAGTTTGGAGAGAGGAGGAGCACGTTTGGAATTCAGGAAAGGAAAGATTGCTAAGGAATAAGGAAATCACCCAAGCATTATGTGAAAATATTAGCGCAAAGTTAACAGTAACTGAAGTGGAAAACCTGGAGAAAGTCTAAGCTAAGGCACTGATATTTGATTGCTGACAGAAAACAGAAATAAACAGGGCATTCTTCAATGAGTTGGCTATAACATGGGTGGCTCAGTGTTTAACACTGCTGCCTGACAGTGCCAGGATCCTGTGTTCGATTCCATCCTTGCCTCTAAATGGAGTTTGCACATTCTCACCATGTCTGTGTGAGTTTCCTCTGGGTGCTCTGATTTCCTCCCACGTTCCAAAGATGGGTGGGTTAGCCATGGGAAATATAGGGTACAGGGTGGGTGTGCGTGGGATGCTCTTCGGAGGATCAGTGTTGACCCAATGGGCTGAATGGCCTACTTCCACACTCTAGGGGTTCTATGACTGGATGGCAGTTCATGTGGTTCCACTTTTCAAGAAGTTATATAGAGATAAAGCAGGGAATGACAGACCCTACACAGCACTAATGGAGGCAACTCTAAAGGAAAGAATGAAGTTCCACTTAGAGAGTCAAGGTTTGATCAGGGATAGTCAGCATGGCTTTGTCAGAGTGGGGTCATGCCTCACAGATTAGACTGAATTTATCAAGGAAGTGACCAGATCCGTAGGTGAGGGCAATGCAGTTGATGGATTTTACATGGATTTCACCAACTCCTTTGAAATATCCCACTGATTAAGATGGTAAACACACATAGGATCAAGGGTAATTTGGCAAATTGTATCCAAAATGGGCTTTCTGGTAGGGAGCTGTTTGTGTCACTGGAAGCTGGTTATCAGGGGCATACCCCAGAGATCAGTGCTGGGTCCATTATTGTTCCTAATAAATATAAATAATATAGAAGAAACTGTTGGGGATGGTAAGTAAATTTGTAGGCGGCAGAAAGATTGATGATTGACAGTGAGGAAGAAGGTCTTAGGTTACAGGAAAATATAGACTGATAAGTCACATTGGCAGAGTAGTGGCAGATATAATTTAATCCTGATGTGTTTGTGAAGTGATGCATTTTGGAAGAAGAAACAAGACAAAGGACATTACGAAGCTCAGAGGAACAGAGGTACCTTGGAATGCCTGTCCACAGATCCCTGAATGTGGCGGGACAGGGTAATAAGCGAGTTAAGATGGCATACAAGGCTTGCCTTTATTAAGAGCAGTGAGGTTATGTTGTAGCTGTATAAAAGTTTGGATAGGCAGATGTGTGCAGATCTGGTTATCACACTATAGGAAGGATGTAATTGAGATGGAGAATTGGAGAGGCAATTTACCAGGATGTTGCCTGGGATAGAGCAGTGTAGATATGAAGAGAGGCTGGATAAGATTGAGTTTAGTCTTTTTAGATCAGCGAAGGCTGACAAAGGGTCTCATTGTAGTGTATAAGATTACGAGGGGCATGGTCAGGATGGATAGAAAGCAGTCAGTGAGAAAGCAGGGCCCAAAGCAGGAAGAATGTTTAGAGGGTGTTTGAAGAAAGTACTTTGTACATGCCAGATAATGGGGTCTGGCATGTACTGCCGAGGAGCTTCGATGAGACAGCAAACCGTCCAAGAGTACTTGGTTGAGCACTTGAAATACCACAACATTCAAGGCTGTCGATTCAGTGTTCGAATGTCGGACTGGTGTAGATTTAGACTAGTTTTTCTTGTGTTGATGCGGACTCAATGGGTCAAGGAGCCTATTGGATGCTGTATGATTCTAACTTTGGAGATTTGGAGGAAAAGAGAATTCAGAGCATACTGTCTAGTGAAATTGAAGGCCTGGTTTCCATTGGTGAGTTGAAGCAGGGTCAGATGCACTTGATGCCAAAGTTAGGGAAGCAGACCTCTGGGAGACTTTTATATTGGATTTGGGAGGGTCACAATAACAGGGAGGTGCAAGTGGAAGAATTTCAACATGAAGTTGGCAGCGTAAATCTGAAGTCCAATTGAAATGCATGCCATTGCAGAACAGAGCTGGATGTCGATTTGCTCACTGAGCTGGAAGGTTCATTTTCAGATATTACATCACCATACCAGGTAACATCTTCAGTGAGGCTCCGGACGAAACTTTGTCCGGAGACTCGCTGAAGATGTTACTTAGTATGGTGACAAAATGTCTGAATAGGAACCTTCCAGCTCAGCGAGCAAACCTACATCTAGAACCTCAACCTGAGCTACAAATCTTCTCAAAACTCACTAGTACAGAGCTGATGGACAAGAGGAGCATGGTACTGTTTAGGATATAATAATAGCGTTTTGAAAAGCCTTATGTTTATGGAGTTTAAAAAGTTGTGTGTGTAATGGGGGGGTAGCTAGTAAATTAGAAAATTTGAATCTAAAGGTAACCATGGTGAAGGTAATACTTCAAGTCATCTGACATTGGGCAAAGACAATTGGAGGTAAAAGTTGATTATCTTTGTCAAATGGAGAATATGAACATTTTAAATTCAGCTAGAATTTCAAACTCTTTTCACATGAACCATAAATGTTACGGCCCTGTTCAAAAGCAAGTGGTAAAGTCAACCCAACAGCGAGTGATCAATCAGGTTAACATTAGTGTAAGGAAATCTAAAGATAATGATCAGACAATAAAGGCTTGTAAATGGAAGACAGCACAGATTTGTTGACCAGCATGATTGTTCTCTATTCTTTCTGAAAGTGCATTCCCTTCGACACAGTAGTTTTAGCCATTCCTATATAAATCTTAAATCTGCTCTGCATATACAGAGGAACCTCGATTATCTGGCATTCAATTATCCGAATATCAGATTATCCGGCAAGATCACAAGGACCCGATGCTAGGCTAACCTATATTACCCTGCATTCAATTATTCGGAATTCCATTAACCGAATGAAATACTCCCCACCCATGTCCTTCAGATAATCAACGTTCCTCTGTACCAGCAAACCTCACCTGAGTGCTAACATTGGCAGTAGAATGATTTTTGTTTTACTGAGGAAGGGTCGCCAGACTTGAAACATGAACTCCGATTTGTCTTCACAGATGCTGTCAAGCCTGCTGAGCTTTCCAACAACAGCCTTGTTTCTGATTTACAGCATCCACAATTCTTTTGGTTTTTTAAAAATTGTTTGCAGTGATGGCAGGGACTTTTAGGTCAATAAGCGACGATAGGCTGGTGATATGTGGCCAAAATCTTGAGTGCCTTGTGTGCCAGGGAACCAGTGAAACTACAGGTGGCTAGAGAGGGGATAAAAGTTACTAAGACAGAATGACTCTCAAACTTGTTTGGACTTATGAAGCATACAAGATTCTTTGAGAACTTGACAGGGTAGATGCAGACAGGTTGTTTCCCCTTCTGGGAGAGCCTCGGACCAGAGGGCATAATCTCAGAATAAGATGTTGTATGCTTTTTTTTTAAGAATCCCTACAGTGTGGAAACAGACCCTTCAGCCAACAGGTCAACACCAATCCTCCGAAGAGTAACCCACCAAACCCTATTCCCTTACCATATTACTCTACGTTCACCCCTGATTAATACCTCTAACCTATACATCCCTGAACACTATGGGCAATTGACCATGGTCAGTTCACCTATCCGACACATATTTGGATTGTGGGAGAAAACCGGAGCACCTATGGGAGAATGTGCAAACTCTACACAGACAATCACCTGAGGCTGGAATTGAACCCGGGTGCCTGGCGCTGTGAGGCAGCAGTGCTAACCACTTATGACAGATGAGAAGAAATTTCTTTTCTCAGAGAGTGTGAATCAGTGGAAATCTTTACTGCGGAGTGTTGTTGAGGTGAAGTCATTAAGTATATATAAGGTTGAGATACTGAGTTGTAATTGCTAAGAGTGATGGGGAAAAAGCAGGAGAGTAGAGTTAAGAATGATCAGATTAGCCTGGCAGAGCAGACTGAGTGGGCTGTACAGTCTACTGCTGGTCCTATGTCCTATGGAGAAAGTGCGGACTGCAGATGCTGGAGATCAGAGCTGAAAATGTGTTGCTGGAAAAGCGCAGCAGGTCAGGCAGCATCCAAGGAACAGAAGAATCGACGTTTCGGGCATAAGCCCTTCTTCAGGAATGAGGAAAGTGTGTCCTGCAGGCTAAGATAAAAGGTAGGGAGGAGGGACTTCGGGGACGGGCGTTGGAAATGCGATAGTTGGAAGGAGGTCAAGGTGAGGGTGATAGGTCAGAGTGGGGTGGGAGCGGAGAGGTCAGGAAGAAGATTGCAGGTTAGGAAGGCGGTGCTAAGTTCGAGGGATTTGACTGAGACGAGGGGGGGAGGGGAAATGAGGAAACTGGAGAAATCTGAGTTCATCCGTTGTGGTTGAAGGGTTCCTAGGCGGAAAATGAGGCGCTCTTCCTCCAACCGTCGTGTTGCTATGGTCTGGCGATGGAGGAGTCCAAGGACCTGCATGTCCTTGGTGGAGTGGGAGTGGGAGTTGAAGTGTTGAGCCACGGGGTGGTTGGGTTGGTTGGTCCGGGTGTCCCAGAGGTTTCTCTGAAACGTTCCGCAAGTAGGCGGCCTATCTCCCCAATATAGAGGAGGCAACATCGGGTGCAGCGGATGCAATAAATGATGTGTGTGGAGGTGCAGGTGAATTTGTGGCAGATATGGAAGTATCCCTTGGGGCCTTGGAGGGAAGTAAGGGGGGAGGTGTGGGCGCAAGTTTTGCATTTCTTGCGGTTGCAGGGGAAGGTGCCGGGAGTGGAGGTTGAGTTGGTGGGGGGTGTGGACCTGACGAGGGAGTCACGAGTCACGGAGGGAGTGGTCTTTTCGGAACGCAGACAGGGGAGGGGAGGGAAATATATCCATGGTGGTGGGGTCCGTTTGGAGGTGGCGGAAATGACAGCGGATGATACGCTGTATATGGAGGTTGGTGGGGTGGTAGGTGAGGACCAGTGGGGTTCTGTCCTGGTGGCGGTTGGAGGGGCGGGGCTCAAGGGTGGAGGAGCAGGAAGTGTAGGAGATGCGGTGGAGGGCATTGTCGACCACGTCGGGGAGGAAATTGCGGTCTTTGAAGAAGGAGGCCATCTAGGTTGTACGGTATTGGAACTGGTCCTCCTGGGAGCAGATGCGGCGGATACGAAGGAATTGGGAATATGGGATTGCGTTTTTACAGGGGGCAGGGTGGGAGGAGGTGCAGTCTCAGTAGCTGTGGGAGTCGGTCGGTTTATAGTAAATGTCCGTGTTGATTCGGTCGCCTGAGATAGAAATGGAAAGGTCTAGGAAGGGGAGAGAGGAGTCTGAGACGGTCCAGGTGAATTTGAGGTCGGGGTGGAAGGTGTTGGTAAAGTGAATGAACTGTTCAACCTCCTCGTGGGAGCACGAGGAAGCCCCGATACAGTCATCGATGTAGCGGAGGAAAAGGTGGGGGGTGGTGCCAGTGTAGCTGCGGAAGATGGACTGTTCCACATATCCTACGAAGAGGCAGGCATAGCTGGGGCCCATGCGGTTGTCCATGGCTACTCCTTTGGTTTGGAGGGAGTGGGAGGATTGGAAAGAGAAGTTGTTCAAGGTGAGTACCAGTTCAGTCAGTTGATGTAGGGTATCAGTGGAAGGGTACTGGTTGGTACGGCGGGAAAGGAAGAAGCGGAGGGCTTTGAGTCCTTTGTGATGGGGGGTGGAGGTGTACAGGGACTGGATGTCCATGGTGAAGATAAGGCTTTGGGGACCGGGGAAGTGAAAATCATGGAGGAGGTGGAGGGCGTGGGTGGTGTCCCGAACGGAGGTGGGGAGTTCTTGGACTAAGGGGGACAGGACCGTGTCGAGGTATGCAGAGATGAGTTCGGTGGGGCAGGAGCAGGCTGAGACAATGGGTCGGCCGGGGCAGTCAAGTTTGTGGATTTTGGGCAGGAGGTAGAAACGGGCGATGCGGGGTTGTGGGACTATGAGGTTGGAGGCGGTGGATGGGAGATCCCCTGAGGTGATGAGGTTATGGATGGTCTGGGAGATTAGATTACTTACAGTGTGGAAACAGGCCCTTCGGCCCAACAAGTCCACACCACCCCGCCCATACCCCTACATTTATCCCTTACCTAACACTACGGGCAATTTAGCATGGCCAATTCACCTGACCTGCACATCTTTGGACTGTGGGAGGAAACCGGAGCACCCGGAGGAAACCCACGCAGACATGGGGAGAACGTGCAAACTCCACACAGTCAGTCGCCTGAGGGGGGAATTGAACCCGGGTCTCTGGCGCTGTGAGGCAGCAGTGCTAACCACTGTGTCACCGTGGTGGGAGGTGGGGTCATGGTCAAGGGGGCAGTATGAGGAGGTGTCCGCGAGCTGGCGTTTAGCCTCAGCAGTGTAAAGGTCGGTACGGCAAACTACTACCGCGCCTCCCTTGTCTGCCAGTTTGATAATGAGGTTGGGGTTGGAACGGAGGGAGTGGAGGGCTGCACGTTCCGAGGGTGAGAGGTTGGAGTGGGTGAGAGGGGTGGAGAAGTTGAGGCGGTTAATGTTGCGGCGGCAGTTGGCTATGAAGAGATCGAGGGTGGGTGAGAGGCCAGCACGGGGTGTCCAGGTGGATGGGGCGTGTTGGAGGCGGGAGAAGGAGTCGTCAGAGGGTGGGCGAGAATCTTGGTTGAAGAATCTATGTCTTATGGTCTTATTTGACAAATAAAACGAGAAAGATAATTTAATATGTTGAAGAATTAAAAAGTTTGTTTGATTGCTGTGTTTGCATTTTCTTTAAGGAGACCTGCACATAAAGATTTGATTGATTTTTTTTGTTTTTTTTTGCCTTAGGGCCCAGTTATTCTTGGTGAGGCTCAGTTACCAGAAGATCTGATGAAGCACCAGTGCCGATTGGTGACAGCCACCTCAGCAGTCAGCTTGCAAAGCCCTGATGCATGCTCCAATCCCTCATCTACTGAAGTAAAGGTCCCGATTGCCAATAAAAAATGTGAACTCTCACCATGCAGCCCATCTCTCCTCCTGCGGAACATTGATAAACAGGTGTGTCATCAGTAGTTTCAAGTTTTGTAGTATAAAATGTTTCTGACTTTAAAGTATAGCTCCTCAGAATCGGAATGTGGTATTTAAGCAAAGCCATTAATTTCTATACATTTTCACATGAAAACACTTTTGATAATAAATATCATTTCTTATTTCTTTATGATGTGAAAAAGCATCCTATGCAACTGGATTGTTTGTCATTCTCAACAACTGCCAGTTTAAAATAACATGTTCATTTCTGTTATAGAGTTCTCGCCTTACACAGTCTCTTGGAAACCTCATCTGTCCCTCCAGCCCATCTTGTAGTTCCCCCTCAAATTCTTCACTGCTACCTAAGGTCTGCACACCGCCAAGGCAATTAAATGGGCTGCTGAACAGGTGTGTTACTTTGGAAACTATTGACTATAGAAAAAGGGCACAGAGGTGCTTGCGCGAATGTTTACATTCAGCACTTGGAATTTACCATCGATTTAACTGTGTAAATAGCACTTCTTTTTAAAACTGATTTGTGTTGTTCTCATCATTTTCCTGTCTGACTTTTATCTTCACATTTTAACCTTGCAGTCTACATTCCAGTCCTTTGGACAACAGTTCCCTAGATAGCTCAGACACAGAAGAAATCCTTTGTAAAAGACAGCGATTGGATAGCCTTACAGTCCCTTCATCACCACCAGACAACAGCTGTGTTGCTGCCAGAGTTCGTCCCGTCCGAAGGTACAGGAAGAGGAGGCTGGTCAGATCTAACCTGGCATGTTACCTTGGTAGAAAGGTATGTGACTCTGTTTGGTGATTACCAAAGGTTGCATAGCCTGGGATTGCTGAATACTCCCCCAGTGTTTCAGCGAACATATCTCATATTTGGTATTGTAGTAAGAGATGTCCAACAAAATCCCAGGTTCCTCTACTGGCCTGTGCTGAATAAACTGTTGGTGGTGTCATGCTGCAATACACGTCATTATCCTCGGACCACACAATGAAAAGAGCAGCAGAAATTTTCGTTCCAGACTGTACACTCATGACTTATTTCTGTTAACTATGCACATGTGTATGCACATGCAGTTGGTCTGCCAAGCCCTTCCTTTGCATACCAATGAGTTATGACAATTAATAAATGAATTTATGCCTGGAAATTGATCACTGAAATGGTGTATCAGGGATCTAGAGTCATAGAGATGTACAGCATGGAAGCAGACCCTTCGGTCCAACCCGTCCATGCCGACCAGATATCTCAACCCAATCTCGTCCCACCTGCCAGCACCCGGCCCATATCCCTCCGAACCCTTCCTATTCATATACCCATCCAAATGCCTCTTAAATGTTCTGGCATCTAAGGAATTATTGCAAGCTTGAGTCATCTCTTTTCCACAAAAAGATGGAAATTTGAGTAGAAAATGTATGGTGAATTAATTGGCTGAAAGAAAGTATTTTCACACTCCAAGAACCTGAACTGTAGCAAAGCACCAAGAAAGCGAAACTAATAATGATGTTCTTCAGTCCAGTGGCTGGGTGAGATTATGCACACACACCTGGAAGATCCCACATTCAGCCATGTATTGATGCTGAATTTGGTAATCTCGGTCTAAATAGCCATGTTAATACTAGATTTGACTTAACTTTATCAGAAAGATAATTGTAAAGTCCCCAAGCCTGATTACTGGCATCAATCGCTGCTGGTTGATGAGTTTGTGTGCACACTGAATGATTATAGTGTTAGCTTTGGCTGTGATCTCAAATGTTGGAAAAGCTTCTTGACACTACTCTCCTCAACTTGCATTGGGGAAATGGCTGTGCTGGCAATGTACCAGAGGATGTGTCCCCTGGCTATGAGAACAGACCCTTACAGACATTGTCAGCTCATAATTCAGAGAAGAGAGGAAGAAAAGGAAAATGTGATAATATTTTAAGCTTGATTCTAGTTGGCAGTAATTAAATTGTTCCTCATATTGGATGCATCTGCAGTGTATGCAACCAGAAAAAGCACTTATATTATGTATTCCCTTTGCCTAGGCCCAGCGTCCTCTGAGCATCAAATGTAGCTGTGACTGGCCTAATGTGTGTATTTTGTGTGGCTCTAAAACACTAATGCAGACTATGGATCAGCCCAGCATGTCTCCACAGGAATGCGTAGCAATAATGGAGCCCTGCTATCACCCAATATTGTCACTTCCTCAAGGTGAGTGTGTTTCAATGTCATGCTTATATTTAAAACTAATTGCTGTTCCACAATTCTTCTTGGATGTTGTATGTAGTTGCCATCAAATTAAATACATGCATTTAGTCCTTCAGTTTTTTTCCCTTTCCTGTATTCAGTGATATTTCCCATCTCTCTTTCCACCCATCACAATCTTTCAAGGGGATGGAGTGCTGTTTTATTCACTGAGCTTGTGCAAATCTGACAAATACCCTTAACCATGACAATCATGTATTCAGTCAAACTTACTTAGCTCTGAATACTCATATGTTCTTGGAAACTAGCTAATTGGAGACATCTCTTTACCATAAAGTGACTAGCACATGAATAAGACAGAAAATAGGAGAAAACCTAATTGCTTTTTGCAGACCACACGTAGTTTTCCCCTCCCTCAAGAATATTTGCCACCCAATTAGGTTTTGAGACTGTCTGTTGCGACCAAGATTAATTGAACCCATTCACAATGTTGAAATGTGAATTCAAGTGCACTGAGGTGCTCATTTGGTATCACACCTACTTGTTGATGCAATGAATGATGTTATTAGGTACTAGTTGTGTATGTAACAGGTAAGCATGTTGGTGACGTTGATTGTTGTTTTGATTTCAGATATACCTCTTCATGTGCACTTTGAAGGCTTACTCAAGCAGGAAGAACATCAGAAACCATCTCAGAAATTTAAGTCTTTGAAGTCTTTCTCCCAAGTGAGACAGAGACCTCAGGACACTGCAAAAAAAGTCTGTCAAAAGCTTGCCTCATCGCTCCTCACATCAGCCAGTAAGTTGTCAGCCGATATTTTGTGTTGGGATTTTGTACTTGCAAAATCACGGTGTAGCAAGGTTTGAGCTTGCCCTCCACATTTAATTACCAAGGGTTGAATATATTTAAATGGAGAAAGACTGCACAAAGCTGCAGCACAAAGAGATTTGGGGGTCTTTATGCACATTTTGCAAAAAGATAGCATAAGAATTCAGCAGATAAAAGGAGAGGAGGATGGATTATTGAGCTTTATTTCAAGAGAATGAAGTATAAAACTAGTGACATTTTGCTGAAACTACAAAGCACTAGTCAGACTACCTGTGAAATACTGCAAATAGTTTTGGGCCCCTCATCTAAGGAAAAACATTTTGACATTAGCAGCAGTCAAAGCTCATGAGGTTGATTCAGGGTATGGAAAATGTTTTTATGAGCGCAATTATGTAGGTTGAGGATTATAATTTAGAAGAATGAGAGAAGACCTTATTGAAACACAAGATTATTAAGGAGCCTGACATACTAAGTGAGGAAAAGTTGTTTCCCTTGTGGGAAAGTGAAGGACCAGTGAGTATAATCTCAGAGTAAGGGGTCACCCATTTTAAAACAGAGATAGAGCAGTGCAGCACAGTACAGGCCCTTTGGCCCATGATGTTGGGCCGAGCATTTATCTTAATCTAAGATAAACCTAACTTCGATGAGAAGGATTTTATGAGGGTAATGGCTGTTGAAGCTAGGTTGCTAACCAATTAAAAAAATAAACTAACTACTTCAAGGCTGAGGTAGACAGATTTTTAATCAGTAAGGGATCAGGTAAAGATGCCATCATCGTACCTGACCACAGGGTTTGTCTTTCAGAGAGAGAGAGATGATTAGTGGTAGTTTAATCTGAGGGCCACTATACCTCAGGCGAGGAATGAGGTTAAGAAGGCAAATCCTTCATGGTAATATCAGTCAGTGTGGGAATTGAACCCATGCTATTGGTGTTACTCTGTATTGCAAACCAGCCATCAAGCTAACTCACCCAACAGAAAAGCAGGAAAGTTGAGTTGAGAATTACGAGATCAGCTCTGATCTCATTGAATAACGGAGCAGACTTGATGGACTGAATGGCCTACTGCTTCTGTGTCTCAGAGCTATGGTCTTACATACTTCAGAACTGCTTTCATTGGCCTGCAATTTGCATTTAGCTAGGTCCAATAAAAAGCCAAACAAATCATTGACAAAATCATCCATTTTTGTGGTGTTGGCTGAAGAACAAATTAGAATTTTGCACATGGGCAAATTGAGAGTGGGTTTTGTTTCTATCTCACTAAATAGAGAAATGCGGTCTCAGTTTAACATGCTTCTTGAGCACCTCTGACAGTCCCCCACTCAGTACTATAATGAATTCTAGATTACACTGCTCTGATCCATTGTCAACTTGAACTCAGAATTTGACTCTGAGGTCATTGTGCAATCAACAAAGCGAGCTAACATAAAGAGAAGAGAAAATTCATGATTAAACGAAAACAAACTTTTTTACAGTTATGTGATTGCAGAGGGAAAGGAACATTGAGAGGTTAAGTAACTGCAACAGAATAAGTCAGAGCTTTTGATCCATAACATTATTACTAAAGACAGAGGATTTGTATCCTGGCCAGCATTGCATGAATGCTGCCCTTCTTACCTAAAACGTTACGTTACATTTGCCATCGTCTCCAAAATTTTGAGAGATGACCACCAAATACTTTGGTTATCTCTGGAACCACTTCTTTTAATACTGTGGAATGTTGATTACCAAGTCCAGGGGATTTATGCAATTTAAATCCAGTCATTTCTCTTTTCTTAACAAACATTAATACCTCACAGTTCCTCTTTTACACTCATCCCTAGATTCTCCATTATTTCTGGTTTTCAGTATTTTCCGCCATGAATAGGTGGTGGATGGGGTACCAATCAAGTGGGATGCTTTGTCCTGGATGGTATCGAGCTTCTTGAATATTGTTGGTGCTGCATTCATTTAAGAAAGTGGAGAAAAGTCCTTTCCACTCCTGACTTCTGCCTTGTAAATGATGGACAGGTTTTGGGCAGTCAGGAGGTGAGTTACTTGCTGCAATTTTTGTGTTGTGCATAGTAGAACATTTTTTTCCTGCTTGTATTTTCACATATAAACATTATAAATGAAGCAAGCCCATACAATCCGAAGGTATTTTGTTCTATTCAGATCCTATCTGACTACTTTGTCTTACCATATTCTGTTTCTTTTGATTTGCCTTCCCTTCACTCCATTGTTGGAGGCTGTGCTATGAGCCAGGGGAGTGCCGGTTTATGAATTTACATATCTACATTTCTTGATTCTCTCCTTAAAGTGATTCGTGATACTCTTTATAACCAAGTTTTTGATCACATTTTCTGACCTCTATTTACCATCCATTTCTGCTCTGTATGTCTGTGACACACCTTGGGTGAATTCTTGTCGAGGTCTGAGCAACATGGGCAATGGCTAGATGTGTGCCAGAATCTGGAGAGAGTCTAGTCAGGGCTACATCAGGGGCAACTCGTGCTGTTTCTGTGCCTTTCACAATTGGCATGCGGAGTTTCTTGCTTGACAGTGGCAAATTGCTAAATAACAGGGGTTATGACTTGTTAAATATCTTGTTGATTCCCCCAACTTAATTCATTAATATTTAACTTTCTGCTTTATCAAACTTGCCACACATCAAGCAAGCTTGATTTAGAAACCAGAATGGGTACTTGGCGAAGTTAGTTTGCTGCTTGTTTCAAAGGACCTCTATGTTAGACACCAGCTACAACATGTCAGAGCATGCTCCAGGTGCACCAGCATATACACCCCATGTTCCTGGAGCCCTGTGTCCAATCCACGCAGACTGCTGTACTGGCAACTATTTAATGCTGCAGCAAGCACTCTTATTTAAAAATGAATTCTCGGGTTGACAGAGTCACTAGCTAGGCCAGCAATTAAGAGTCAGCCATGTTTCTGTGAATCTGCAGTCAGACCAGTTAAGGATGGCAGTTTTCTTTCCTAAAGGGCATTAGTGAACCAGATTGGTTTTCCAATAATCAGTGATTACTAGATTCTTTAATTCCTGATTTCAAATTCCACTGTCTGCCGTGGCAGGATTTGTACTGGGGTCTCTGGATTAACAATCCATTGAGAATGCCACTAAGCCATTGCCTTCCACTATGCGTTCAGAGAACACATCCAGCACATGGACTGGACCAGGCTCTATCTCCAGACTCTTCACTTTCATAATTAACACTCACTTTGAGCCTGCCTGGATGCTCATAGCATCCATGCCTTGCGTTACCTTGCCATGCCTTTTAGTGCTTTGCCCCTCAGTCAGAGATAGTGCTAAAATTACTTCTGACTTGCTTTCCCATTTATTTTAAACACAAAGGAAGCAAGCTTTTCATGGTTGTCAGCAGGTTTTGGTCATATCAAGGGAGACGACCTTCACTCAGAGTTGCCGACATAAGAAGTCAAAGGCAGTCTTCGATATTAGTCCCAGGATTTGGAACTGGTCTGTCAACCACTCAGATCAGTTAGTCATGAGTGGTGAGGAGCTGAATGTCGGGCAGCCCATCTTGTGTCTTGAGTCTTTCTACCCTCTTGTGTATGACTTTCCTCCAGGAATGAGAGGCAAGTAAGTTGCTGTGGTTCTGTTCGCCGAGCTGGAAGTTTTTGTTGCAAACGTTTCGTCCCCTGTCTCGGTGACATCCTCAGTGCTTGGGAGCCTCCTGTGAAGCGCTTCTGTGGTGTTTCCTCCGGCATTTATAGTGGCCTGTCCCTGCCGCTTCCGGTTGTCAGTTTCAGCTGTCCGCTGTAGTGGCCGGTATATTGGGTCCAGGTCTATGTGTTTGTTGATGGAGTTTGTGGATGAGTGCCAAGCTTCTAGGAATTCCCTGGCTGTTCTTTGTTTCGCTTGCCCTATAATGGTAGTGTTGTCCCAGTCAAATTCATGTTGCTTGTCGTCTGCGTGTGTGGCTACTATGGATAGCTGGTCGTGTCGTTTCGTGGCTCGTTGATGTTCGTGGATGCGGATCGTTAGCTGTCTTCCTGTTTGTCCTATATAGTGTTTTGTGCAGTCCTTGCATGGGATTTTGTACACTATATTAGTTTTGCTCATGCTGGGTCTCGGGTCCTTCGTTTTGGTGAGTTGTTGTCTGAGCGTGGCTGTTGGTTTGTGTGCTGTTATAAGTCCTAGTGGTCGCAGTGGTCTGGCTGTCATTTCAGAGATGTTTTTGATGTATGCGGCATGTCCTCGTTCTGTTGTCTCTCCCTTAGGCATCTTAGGCAGCCTAAGGGAGAGACAACAGAACGAGGACATGCCGCAACCCAAAGGACTAGCCACACTACCATACATCAAGAACATCTCTGAAATGACAGCCAGACTACTGTGACCACTAGGACTGATAACAGCACACAAACCAACAGCCACGCTCAGACAACAACTCACCAAAACGAAGGACCCGAGACCCAGCATGAGCAAAACTAATGTAGTGTACAAAATCCCATGCAAGGACTGCACAAAACACTATATAGGACAAACAGGAAGACAGCTAACGATCCGCATCCACGAACATCAACGAGCCACGAAACGACACGACCAGCTATCCCTAGTAGCCACACACGCAGACGACAAGCAACATGAATTTGACTGGGACAACACTACCATTATAGGGCAAGCGAAACAAAGAACAGCCAGGGAATTCCTAGAAGCTTGGCACTCATCCACAAACTCCATCAACAAACACATAGACCTGGACCCAATATACCGGCAACTACAGCGGACAGCTGAAACTGACCACCGGAAGCGGCAGGGACAGGCCACTATAAATGCCAGAGGAAACACCACAGAAGCGCTTCACAGGAGGCTCCCAAGCACTGAGGATGTCACCGAGACGGGACGAAACGTTTGCAACAAAAACTTCCAGCTCGGCGAACAGAACCACAGCAACGAGCACCCGAGCTACAAATCTTCTCACAAACTTTGAAGGCAAGTAACTATTAGGAAAATAAAGGTCGGAGGCATAGCTGTGACTTTTAGATAAGAAATAGAAGCAGGAATAGGCCATTTGGCCTTTCGAGCCTACTGCACCATTCAGTAAAATCATAACTGATCTGTTTGTGGACTCAGCTCCACTTACCACCGCCACTTGCTATTACCCTTAATTCTGTTACTGTTCAAAGATCTATGTATCTTTGTATTAAAGATATTAAACGAGGTAGCCTCAGCTTCTTCACTGGGCATGGAATTCCACAAATTAATAACCCTTTAGGTAAAGAAGTTCTTCCTCAACTCAGGCCTAAATCTGCTCCCCCTTATTTTGTTGCTATGCCCTTTAATTTCACCTGCAGGTGGAAGCAACCTCACTGATTCTATTTTATCGATTTCCTTCAACATTTTATATGTTTCTATAAGATCCCCCATCATTCTTCTCAATTCCAATGAGTATAGTCCCAGTCTACTCATTCTCTGCACCCCTCCAGTGCCAGTCTGTCTTTTCTCAAGTAACAATACCAAAACTGTACACAGTACTCCAGGTGTGGCCACACCATCCTATCTGAGTGCAGCCTCCCTATTTTTAAACTTCATCCCTGTAACAGTAAAGGATCATATTCTATTTGCCTTCTTAATTACTTGCTGCACCTGCAAACCAACTTTTTTGTGATTCATGCGCAGGTGTCTCTGCACAGCAGTGTGCTGCATTTTTTCATCATTTAAATAATGCTCCATTTTGCTATTATTCCTACCAAAATGGGAGACCTTACATTTACCAACATTCTACTCCATCTGCCATTTTGTTGTCGGTTACGCAGCATTGTAGACAGTATAGATAGTCTATCAATATCTCTTTGTAATTTTATACTAATGAGTAAAACTGTGGCAAACGTAAGCATGTTTGAGGTTATCCATTTTGTACTGAAAAGGGATAGATCAGTGTTCTTTCTAGATGGTATGAAATTAAATGCAATGGATGACCAAAGAGAGTTGGGGTTCAGGTGCATTGATCCTTAAAATGTCATGATCAGGGGCAGAAAATAATTAAGAAAAACAATAGAATGCTAGTTGTTACATCTAGAGGACTAGATCACAAGAATGTAGAAATTATGCTGCAGTTATACAAAACCCAGGTTAGTCTCCACTTGGAATACTGTGAGCATATGTGGGTACTCATATCTTCGGAAGGATATATTGGCCTTGGTGGGAATGTAACATCGGTTTCCAAGAATGATACTTGGGTTAAGGGTTTAAGTCATAAGAAGAGATTATACATAATGGGTTTCTCTAGAGGTTAAAGAGTGATCTGATCTAAATCTTCAGGATTTTAAGAGGAAAAGACAGGGTAGATCAGGATAAACTATTTCCATTGGTTGGGGATTTTAGAACTAGGGACATAGTCTGATAATTAGGGCCAGACCATTCATGAGAGATGTTAGGAAGCTGTCCTACACACACAGGATAGCAGAGGTTAGGTCGCAGATCGACCATGATCTTACTGAATGGTGGAACAAGTTGGAGGGGCTGAATGACTTACTTCTGTCCCTAGGTGGGGAGCTGTCTCAAGCAAGTGAGTAGGCAGCACAGAGGGCATACAGGGTTAGTAATGTTGAGGAGTTGGAGTGGGTAACAATGAGGAAATGTGCCATATGGGTTAATGAGAATGATTAAAGCATAAGCTTTGATGTGAGTTGAGTACAGTAGCAGAGACAGAGTGTGAATTATTAGCAAGGTGATGATAGCATTTACATTAGAGGAATGGAGAAGATATAATTGACCTCCTTCCTATAGTGCTGGGTATTCCTCCCTCCAAACAGAGAGACTGCACTGACCTCGGTTGTAACCCTAGACCATGTTAGTGTTGTCAGGTGCAGTGACCTTCACCCCTCATCCTGGAGGAAGAGGAAGTTTCACCTGTGTAACATCCCATCCAGCAGGATCTTAAGGAATCTGTCTGTACAGCAGGGTGCCCATTTCCCTATGTGTGCCTTGAGTGGGGTAAATGTTGGGAAGCATGTAGGGCAGCTCCAGACTAACAATGCTTGTATGTGTGAACAATGGGCTTTTAAAGATGGTACTGGCTCATATGAATTGCAGGATATCTGCTGAATGGCAAGTTCTTCCTGAAAAGCATGTGGTAATTTGGATCAGAAATCAGACATGAGAAACAACATGGGGGTTAATTAGTAAATTAAGGTGGAGAGTTTGATAAGATAGGACAAGAGAACCCGCTAGGTCTTGTGGTGAAAAACTGTCCAAGAAACACAACCAAAAGAAGTAAGACACAAACCCCTGAGTTGTTTAAGATGCTACATACAAGCAACTATCGGGGGAGAAAAGAACAGAGATTTGATCTGAAAAATAGGAATTAAAAATAGAAATATTGATTGGTTTACTGCCCTTAATGTGTTTCAAAATCTAAGGAATATATTCTCTGGGTATCTAAATGGAAGGACTTTCAAGTCATGGAGCTTCCCATTTTATAGTGGAAGAGTTTTAGATTTGGTTGTGTCACATAACCTCCCTCATCTGATCCATCAGTTTTATTTTTCTTCCCCATTAGAATATGTACACAGCAGGAATGCATCAGAAAAAGTCTTCAAACAAAGATTAGATTTCTGGCAGCCAACCTCTAAAACAGAGATTGATCCTTTTACAGAAAAATTCAATACACAAATAAAGAAGCAAAAGTCATCTGTCCACTTAGGTAAGTGAGCCTCTGCTGAAATGCCTGTATTTTATCGGTGTCAAACACTATAAATTTTTCCTGGTAGGATTTGGTTTGACCTGTCAGTCATTGGAACCCTGTCATCTGTGGTCAATTTCTGCATTCGATCAGACTAAGTTGTAATTCTCCTTAACTGTACTTTTTCAATTTAACACCTTCTTTTCAGTGCCTAGCCAAAGTGACACCCAAGTGGCCAGATGTTGCATGGTGGTGATAGTTGCTGACTTTGGTTCTCTCCTGACCAAGAATATATTCATCTGTAATTCAACTGGAAAGTCTGTTGTTTTGCTCATGGTCAATTGACAGCAAGTCTTTTGTTTGCACAAAATATAAATTTAAATAATGCCATGATAAACTTGATGCAGCTAGCTGCCTGCAATTATATTTTAAATGATTAATGCACAAACTATTTTTGTTTGTCATAGCGATTTATTATGGTAAATGTTGACAGAAAAGCATGACAAAATATCTTGACAGTCAGAGTTGAGGTTCATGTATAGGAAGTAAATTATAGTGGAATTTTAATAAACCTTAGTGTTGCTTGCCATCACGCAGTTTTCAGACCTGACACCTGGTATATATTCTCTTAATCACAAGAACAAGTCAATGTGAGGTTGTTTTTACATTACATACAAAATTAGAGTTCATAAAGACATTGTTCCTACAAGGGTCAGTGGATAGCAACTGGAATCAGGCATAGTTCCTCACTCCAATTTGGACCCCATTCTCCCTCTTCCTCACCTTATCCTACTGTCCTCCTCATGTTTTTCACCCATCCCACCATTATTTCAGCACAATTTGATTCATGTTAATAATGGGAGCTTCATAAGGTATTATGTATTATCTCCCAAAATATAAAGAATGAGTGATGTTCTGAGCACTGCTAACCCTATGTTGTTTTTCTTCTACACAGCACTCAGTAAACGGCACAAAGCTGCTTCGAGTTCATCCCCATCACTACTAAACTCCCAGACTCCAAAACTCAGTTCAACAATCCACCATTCACCTTCGTTCACTGACCCCCCTTCTTCAGTCGTACACAACCAGACAGCAACAACCACCACGTCTACACCAGTAAGTTAAAGCATTGATTCATGATTTGAAATGCATCTAGTACTGGAGAAACGTGAATGACTAAGATCTTACACATCCTTAAGACCTGACGACCTACATTCAGCTCTAAAATAGAGAACTGAGAGATAATGGAGCACTGCTTCTGCTTTTCCTCAATTTTGTCGACTCTGGAACATTAGGTTGGAAGTTAGAAAATACAAAAGCACTATTCAAATAAAAAGGGAATGAAAAAATCATGAACTGTGGGCCAGTAAGGCTGACGTCAGCAATTAGAAAATGCTGGAAACTTACATTAAGGAATCCTTAAGACTGTTTTTAACAATGCTTTTATTCTAACCAAACTATAACTTTCTAAGTGAGTTGTCAATCGGCTCTAATGTTTAGATTCTGCATCACTGCCACCACCACAAACCCCACTCTACCTGGCAAAGTACTACACAACACATTTGGCAGAAGTAAATTTTCTATCTTTTTTTTTAATGTGTTGTGGACTTTAAATCATCATTTAACCATCTGAATACACAAAATGCCATCCGACTTTGTGAATCTGGTGTCGTAATTTAATCCTTGCACTCTGGTAAATGTATTTTGCATCCCCTCCAAGATCATTGTTGCTCTGAAGGTATCGTGTTCTGATCTGCTGTTAGTACTCTAGATGTAATCTAACCAGGCTTTGTATAGCTGAAATAGTATGTCTGTACTCTTGTGGTCAAATCCTGCACCACTGCAACCACTGTTTATGGTGCCACAAATCATGATGATTTTTTAAAATTTACTTCACTTGTGGGACATGGGCATTACTGGCTAGGCCAGCATTTATTGTCCATCCCTAGTTCCCCCTTGAGAAGATACTGCCTTCTTGAACTGCTGCAGTCCATTTGGTGTGGATAGACCTACAATGCCATCTGAGGAGTGTTGTGCATTAGAGATATCTGTGATCCTGGGTTGATTAAAAACACTAAGCATGAAAGTTCAGTCAGGTGGGGCAAGTCTAAACTGGAGGCAGTCACTGAGGAATGAGATGTGGCTGTGGAAATGGGTTTTGACAAAGACTTAGTCAAATACTTAAAGAGAAAACAAAAGTAATGATGGAGAGCAAGAAGAAAGCTGAGAACAGAAATCTGTCAGAGATAAGCACACCTGAAGAGTTGAGGCAGTGAGTTCAACATCAAAATAAAACAAAGAATTGTGAATGCTGGAGATCTGAAACAAAACCAGAAACTGCTTGCAAAACTCACCAGGTTTGGCAGCATCTATGGAAAGAAAACTGCATTAATGGTTCAAGTGTGATGACTATTCCTCAGAACTGTGGCTAAAGTCCTGTCGCATTTGGACATGGACTGCTTCAGTTCTGAGGAATCGTGAATGCTGCTTAACATTGCAATCAGCAATAAACAACCCCACTTGAAATCTTATAATGAAGGTAGGGTCATTGATAAGCCAGCTGAAAATTGTTGAGTAACTCCTGCAGACATGTCCTGAGTTGTGATGACTCACCTCCAACAACCACAACCAACTTCCGACATGCTAGGTATGACTCCGTCCAATGAAGAACTCCCCCCCCGCCCCGGTTCCCATTGACTCCGAGTTTGCTATGGCTCCATTTGACTCAGTCAAGGACCCTTACCCTCAGGTTACCTCTGGAATTCTGTCCTTGTGTCCTGTCTTAGCTCTTCTGTCCTTGTGCCCTGTCTCCCTTGACGATAATTGGCCTGTTTGGATTTGTCCTGCTTTTTTGTGTGCAGGACAAACCTGAGCAACTTTTCACTGTAGATGTCATTGTTGTTGCTGTAGTGGGATATTGCAGCTTAGCTAGGAGTGTAGCTAGTTCTGTAGCACAAGTCTTCAATTCTGTTGTTGGAATGTTTTCAGAACCTAAGCATTTGCAGTATCCAATGCTTCCAACCATTTCTTGATGTCATGTGGAGTGAATCGAATTGTCTAAAGACTGGCATCTGTAATGCTGAGGATCATCAACTTTGCACTTCTGACTGAAGATTGTTGCACATGTTTCAGCCTTATCTTTTCATGAGTGTGCTGGGCTTCCCCACTGACTACCGAGCTTAGAATATAAATTTTAAAAATAAACAAAAATGAACAAACAGGATAGTAGGCACAGGATATATCCCTTGGGTCTTCCTCCTCATTTGGTCCATCTTTCATCTGAAGAAAACAGCTGCCTTGCAAGCACTGCTGCCGAATGAGTATTGCCCTCTAACGTTGAGCAGTTGTTAACATTGTATATTTAAACTGACTTGAATCCTCGAGAATAACTGTTCCCTAATTAACCACCTTCCTTTGAAGCTTAATTTTCATCCTTTTTGGAGCAAAACTATTTTCCTGAACACTGCGTTGATAATGCTATGCAGTGTACTTATTTGAACTGATTTTATGAAACCTAGTGGCCTCATTGATCATTATTATCACTTTACATTTATGTTGCTTACGAATTATATATGCTTGGGGAAAGGAGATAGACTTTAAGAGCAGTTAGATGAAGTCTGAAAATACATAGGAAATGCTATAAAAATTCAGTTTTAAAGGGTCCCCAATTTCCAACGTTTCCATCACTTTGCTGATGCTAGAGACTGATAGGGTGATAATTGGCTATGTTGGATTTGTTTTAAATATATACACAGGATATTTATGGACAATTTTCCACGTTGTTAGGTACATACTAGTTTTGCAGCTATACTGGAACAGCTGGCTAAGGGCAAGGATACTCTGGAGCACAGGTCTTTGGTATTATTCTGTACGAAATAGCCAGGGCTTATTGTGGTTGCCCAATGTCTTAAACTGTTCCTTGATATCACAAGTCGTGAATTGAATTGGTTTAAGACGTAACATATAATGCTAGAGACCACAGGAGGAGGCTGAGATGGATCATGCAGTCAGCGCTTCTGTGTGAAAATGCTACAAAAACTTCAGACTTAACCTTTGCAGTTTGTTGCTGTGCTCCCCCATCATTGAGAATTATGATACTTGTGAACCCTTCACCTCTTTATTGTTTAATTGTCCACCATCATTCGTGATAGGAGGTGGCAGGACTAGAAACCTTA
Organism: Chiloscyllium plagiosum; assembly: GCF_037043375.1. Lineage (NCBI taxonomy): Eukaryota > Metazoa > Chordata > Chondrichthyes > Orectolobiformes > Hemiscylliidae > Chiloscyllium > Chiloscyllium plagiosum. The sequence goes on from NW_028270142.1 coordinate 108,897,331, forward strand.
TAAAATACGTTTTACTTTAACACTCATTTTGTTTATCCGTAAACATCGAAAGTTCTGTATTTCAGTTTAGAGGTTACATGTTAATGTTTTAAATTTTTTGTTCGGGAAGAGAAAGTAGCTGCTCCCAGTCTGCTTCAGCCAAATCCTGCCTTATTTCAATAAAATTTGCCTTCCCCAATCCAAAGTTCGCTCTTGCAAACCATTGTTTTTTCTTTTCCATAACAAACTTATAACTTATGGTGAAATGGTCACTATCATTGAAGTGCTTCCCCACTTCCACCTTGAACATTAGTCCGTCTTTGTTCTCAGAAATCAAGTCCAACATTGCACTACCTCTTGTAGGGCCTTCTACATGTTGACTCAAACGCTTTACTGTGTAGATTTCAAGAAATCTACTTCCTCTGAACTTTTTATACTATGATTATCCCAGTTTATGTTGGGGAAGTTGAAATCACCTAATGCAAAAACACTTTTATTTTTTGCACACCTCAGTGAATTGACTACATGTCTGCTCCTCAATTGCCCGCTGACTGTTTGGGGCCCTGTAATACACTCATAATAGTGTGAGTGTACCCAAAAATCCTCACTTGACCACCTTCCAAGATATCGTTCTTGGACACACTCCTCTGTCTTGCCTGAAGATTCTATCCTATCCACAATGTTGAGTTGCCAATTGTGTTCCTTCCTTTACTATGTCCCTGTGATGGCAACCATATCGGAGTTATGTTTAGGGATGCTGAAGAGGCCAGAATTGCATGAACACGGATGTTCAAGAGCTCAAAAAGATTAAGGATTGTGTCGAGTGAGTTGGGCGCAATGGAGATGGAAATAGGATTTCTTTCTGAGAGCATGAATACTAGAATTGAAGATTCAGGTTTTCCATTATTGAAATTACTAGATACTGGATGTCGGATAGGCAGCCTGTTAATTTAGCAACAGTAGATGAGACGAGAGAAGTGTGTTTGAGAAATAGATGTCTGTCATCAGTGAACATGTGAATACATGCTTTGTACTTTCATCAAAGAGCAACAATGGTACTCCCGTGCCTGTTGAGCCTTTTGGGATGTGTTATCCCCTGTATTTCCTTCCTGCTTCAAATAGCTATCAGAACTCCATCTGGTGGCCTCATCAGAGAAAGAACTCTGTTTTTGTTTCAGGTTTACAACTTTAAAAATTATTACCTTCTAAATGAACAGAATGGTGAGGTTTATCATTTTTATTCTTGCTTACTCTTACAGTCTGCACGAAAGAGAAGAGGGGAAAGTTCATTTGACATAAACAACATTGTGATTCCCATGTCCATGGCTGCTGCAGCTCGAGTGGAGAAACTTCAGTACAAGGAGATCCTGACACCAAGGTAACACAAGATAGTGTCAGTGAGATTTTAAACAAGTGTAACAATGCATTCTGTTGATGCAGAGTCTAAAAATTATTTTGCAAGGTAATTGAATAGTTGTTTAAAAGTGGTGGAGTGAGTATGCTGGACAGCAGTGATCAATGTCAGAGGCTTGATGAGCCAGATTGATTCTTTCTGTGTTGCAATATTTGAAGATTCCCTGAGTTACATCCTTGCTGGTTTCTTTCCATTTCTCTCATGAAAGGTCTCTCCAGCTTCATAGGCACTCAGCTGTACCTCATACGCAACAAATATTGCCCCGAGGTTTACCTTTCTTCGACATTGGCTCAACTTGCAGTAAGGTCCAGCTTGTTCTGTAAATAAAGCATTTCTGTTCACTCCCATCAGCTATTCTGAAGGGTACACTCAATGGAAGTAATGATTTTAACGTTAACATTTTATTTTCTAGCCATGCTCTGATTTCTCAGTTCTACATCCCTATAGAAGCAGTTGCAGTCTGGTAGTGTCATTGGGCTAGTAATTCAGAGCCCAGGCTAATGTTCTGGGGACATGAGTTTAAACCTCACTATGGGAAATGATGAAATTTGAATTCGCTAATTGTCAAATGCCCTAAAAACTTATCTGGTTCATTAACTTTTTTGGAGAAGGAGATTCTTTCGTCCTTGCTTAATCTGGTCTACACGTGAGTGCAGAGCCACCACAGTGTGGTTTACTCATAACTACTCTCGGTAATGGCTTTAATACATTTGAAAGGCTATTTTAAAGTCTAAAGAAAGGAATAAACCCAGCTGGCTACCCAGCACCAACCTCTGCACCAACGGTAAAAACAGTCCTCTCAATGCAAAAAAGTCCTCTCCTTAGTGACATCTGATGGCTTCTATTAAATTGAATGTTGTCCCTCAAACTGGTCAGGCAAAACATTGACACGATCATACTCATAGATTTATCCCTTGAAGAAAATGTCTCGGACACCACTTTCACCATTTCTAGATAAAGTCAGCAGGGAGTTGCCCTGAGAGTCTAATTTTCTTTGAATGGAGTTACCAGCTGGTCCATTTCAGAGTGCAACTACAAGTCAACTACTTTGCTGTTAGTCTGGAGTCGCAGTTCAGTATGGCAGATTTCTCTTCCCTAAAGGGCATGAGTGAACTACATCATTTTTTATGACAGTGGATCATTCCAATTTTTTAAAAATTAAATTGAAGTTCCACCATCTACCATAGTGGGATTCAACCCATATCTGCAGACCATTAGTGTGTGCCCTGGATTACTAGTCCAGTGACAATACCACTGTAACCACCTTCTGCACCGGAGCTGTGTCCTGTTTGAAGACAGTTTTGTTGCCAATTTGATTGCAATTTACCTAGAATAAGTCCAGTCTTATCTCACTGAAATTGGTTGTGTCCCAATTAATTATTTTTCCTTTGGATTGCTTCTTGTTCTTAAGTCTGCTTATTATGACTTCAAAGAACTCGAGTCAATTTGTCAAGTATGATTTCCCATTCACAAAATTGTATAGATTCGGTTTGATTGTGTTAAGCTTTTCTAAATGACCAGTTATTTCTTCCTTAATAATTTTTGAACATTTTCCAAACAAACGTGTTAGGCGAACAGGCCAGTAGTTTCTTTTATGTTTTTCTCCCTTTTTGAAGAGGGGCATCATATTTATGGTTTTCCATTCCATTTCTGAAATCCACAGAGTTCTAGAATATTTGTACCAATGCCTCCACTATCTCTGCAGCTAGTTCCTTTGAAGTCCTTGGATGAAGGCCATCAGGTCCTGGTGATTTATCTGCTGTTAGTTTATGAAGTACATTAACTATTGTGAGACTGAGTGTGTTAAAAGTCTTTCCTCCCATTAGCACTCTGCTTATCTGATGCCTTTGGTATGCTTATAATGTTCTCCATTGTGAACAACAATGCCATGTATTGATTTCAATAAACTGCCATTTTCCTGTTCTCTAATATCAGTTTCCCAGTCGCATCTCCAAAGGGCCAGGCTCTTATTTGAGTTACTATCTGTTTATCTGCGAGTAAGAAGCTCTTGCTATTCTTTTAATTTTTTCACCAATTTACTTTCATAATTCATTTTCTTGCTTTAAGTCACCTGCTGCTGTTAAGTCACCTGCTGCTGTTTCCTAAAAAAAGAAGTCCCAATTTTCTGGCCAACCACGAATATTTGCCACTTTGTACACCTTAGTTTTTGCTTGGGTACTCTCCTTGACCACCTTGGTTAACCACAGGTGTTTTATCTTCTCGTCAAATCCTTCTTTTTGATTAGATTAAATTTTTATTGAATATTATTAAATATTTGCTTAAATGTCTGCCAAAGCTCATCTCCTGATCTTCCCCTTAATCTAGTTTCTCAGGCTACTTTCGACAACTCTTTCTTCATTCCTTTGTAATTGCCCTTATTTAAGTCCAGGACACTAATTAGGAAACTGCATTGCCCTTCTTAAATTTGACCGTGTTGTGATCTTTATTCACTAGAGGATTTGTAACTACAAGATCACTCCTTAATCCTCCCTCACTAAACATCACTCAATCTAAAGTAGCCTATTCCTGGGTAGATTCTACAATGTACTGCTCTAAGGAACAATCCCAATACACTCTGCAAATTAATCTTCCATATTACCCTTGCCTATCTGATTTGTCTAATGAATATGCAGATTACCCATGACAATTGTTGTGCTCTTCTTACAAGCCTCCATTATTTCCTGACTTGGATTGTCTGACAGTGAGACAACTCCCCCTTATGACTACTTTCTTTTGTTGTTTGTTATTCCACCCAAACTAATTCCATGTCACGATCTGTTGCCCTCATATTATTACTACATCTTCCTTTTTACCTATTTTTCTGGAACATCGGATGCCCTTGAATAATGAATTCCCAGTCTTGGTCAGCAACTATTTCTCCGTAATACCGAGAAAGTCATTTTCATTTGTTTCTATGTGCAACAGCAACTCGTCTGTCTTCTGACAAATGTTGCATGCATTCAGATAAAGAGCCTTAAGCTTTGAATTTTTACCATTTTTACTCTCTCTGTTTCCAGTTTCTGGTGCACTGTTTTGCTTATATTTTCTACACATTTTTTAAATTCATTTGTGAGATGAGGGCATTGCCGGCAGAATTTGTTGTCTGTCTCTGGTTGCCTTTGAGAAGGTGGTCATGAGTTGCCTTCTTGAACCACTACAGTCCACCTGCTGTGGATTGACCCACAATGCCATTAAGAAGAGAATTCCAGGATTTTGACCCAGCGACAGTGAAGGAACAGTGATTTATTTCCAAGTCAGGATGGTGAGTGGCTTGGAAGACAACTTGAAGGTGGTGGTGTTCCCATGTACCTGTTGCCCTTGTCCTTCTCGATGGAATTGATCGTGGGTTTGGGAGGTGCTGTTTGAGAATATTTGGTGAATTTATGCAGTGCATCTTCTAGACAGTACACACTGATGTTACTTAGTGTCGGTGGGGTGGGAGTGGATGCTTGTGGATGTAGTGCCAGTCAAGTAAGATGTTTTATCCTGGATGGTGTCAAGCCTTTGAGTGGTGTTGGAGCTGTACTGATCCAGACAAATGGGGAGTATTCCATCACACTTCTGACTTGTGCCTTGTGCAAATTCGACAGGCTTTGGGGTGAGTTGCTCGTTATAGTATTCCTAGCCTCTTGTAGCCACTGTATTTATGTGACAAGTCCAATTGAGTTTCTGTCAGAGTGGTGCTGGAAAAGCACAGTATGCTCCATTTATCTCTCCACCCTGGAGGCTTCCTGCCTCTATTCCTGATGAAGGGCTTTTGCCCAAAACGTCGATTTTCCTGCTGCTCGGATGCTGCCTGACCTGCTGTGCTTTTCCAGCACCACTCTGATCTAAACTCTGGTTTCCAGCATCTGCCGTCCTCACTTTTGCCCAATTGAGTTTCTGGTCAACTATAATCCCCAGATATTGATAATCAGGGATTCAGTGATGGTAGTACCATTGAATGTCAAGGGGTGGTGGTTAGATGCCTCGTATTGGAGATGATCATTGCCTGGAATGTGTGTGGTGCAAATGTTACTGGCTTACTTGTCAGTCCCAACCTGGATATTGTCCAGATCTTAGTGTATTTGAACATGCAGTGCTTCAGTATCTGAGGAGTCGCATATGGTACTGAACATCATGCAATCACAACAAATATCCCCACTTCTAACGTTATGATGGAGGGAAAGTCATTAATGAAGCGGTTGAAAATGGATGAGCCAAGGCCACTGCCCTCAGGAACTCCTACAGGGATGTCCTGGATTGTGAGATGACTGACCTCCAACAACCATAGCCATCTTTCTTTGTGCTCCGTTTGATACCTGTTGATTCCAATTTTACTCGGGCTCTTTGATGTCAAACTTGCTTGAATGCAGCCTTCATGTGAAGGACTGTCACTCTCCTCTCACCTCTGGAATTTAGCTGTTTTGTCCATGTTTGAACCAAGGCTGTAATGAGGTCAGGAGCTGAGTGGTCCTGGCAGAGCAGGTGCTGCTTGATGGCACCTTCTATCACTTTATTAATGTTCAAGAGTAGACTGATGGGCAGTGCTTGGCTGTGTTAGATTTGTCCTGCTTTTTATGTACAGGACATTTCTGACCAATTTTCCACATTGTTGGGTGTTGCACCTATACTGGTAGATCTTGGCTGCGAAGCGGCAAGTTCTGGAGTACTTACCTTCTGGAGTACAAGTCTTCAGTACTATTGCCGCATGTTGTCAGGGCCCACAGCCTTTGCAGTATCCAGTCTCTAATTGTTTCTTGATATGATGTGGAGTGAATCAAATTGAAGACTGGTATCTGTAATGCTGGGGACCACTGGAAGAGGCTGAGATGAGTCATTGACTCAGCACTTCTGACTGAAGGTTGCTGCAAAAGCTTCAGCCTCCTCTTTTGCACTCATGCTGGGCTCATTGCACTCATCCTGACATTAAGGATGGGGATATTTGTGGAGCCTTCTCCTGCAGCGAGTTGTCTAATTGTCCACAACTATTTGCAACTGAATGTGACAGAACTGCAGAGCTTAGATCTGATCTGTTGATTATGGGATCATTTTGCTCTGTCTGTCACTTGCTGCTTATACTGTTTGGTACGCAAATCGTCCTGTTTGTTAGTGTCACTAGATTGACATTTCATTTTCAGGTGTGCCTGGTGCTGCTCCTGGCATGCCCTCCTGCATTGTCTGTTGAATCAGGGTTAATCCCCTGGTTTGATCATCTTTGTGGGATATGCCAGGCCATTAAGTTACAGATAGTGCTGGAGTGCAATTCTGCTACTGCTGATGGCCCACAGCATCTTGTGGATGTCCAGTCTTGACTTGCTAGATCTGTTTTCAGTGTGTCACATTTAGCACGATGACAGTGCCACACAACATGAGGGAGGTTATTGTCACGCTTTATTATTATTTGCCTCTACACAACCTTGCATCTGTTCTCTCTTGTAACTTTTTGATTTTTTAAATTTACTTCTGATTGTAATGTCCCTCTCCCCACCTATCTAACCATAGTTATGTATTTCTTTAGGACACTGACGAAGCTGTCCCAATGGAGCAACTCCCCCTCTTTTTCCCTAGTACTGGTGTCATTTCCTTACAAATTGGAATCCATTGCTCCCATGACATGTTCTAACCTTATTTATCCTATGTTAATTTGCTTGTAGTTTATTGAGATTATCACCTTTGTGGTTCTGCTTTGTAATTTAGCCTGAGCTGCTTGTAATCCCTCAGTGGAATCTCTGTCCGAGTCCTACCTCTGTTGTTGGTAGCTACGTGGAATATGACACCTGGATGCTTTCTCTCTCTCTCTCTCTCTCGCGCGCGCGCGCACTCTCTTGCTCTTTCGCTCGCTCTCTCAGTTCCTCTCCTGACCAGAAGAGATGTTCTTAATCTTGGCACATGATGGGCCACATAGCATTTGGGACTCTGTTTGCTGCAGAGAGCAGTATCTGTCCCCCAGCTCTATGCTATTCCCCATTTCTGCTATATTTCTGTTTTGCCCATCTCAAATGGCAGTCTTTATCTCGGTGCTTTGATCAGTTCACTAATCTTCTCTGCATTCTGTGCCATCAACACTGGGAACAAGAACCTTGGATTGATTGGATAATGACACTGGCTGAAACTCCCACTAAATTAAATCCTGGATCCTCATACTGTTTCACTTGCAGTAACACAGACCAAATTGGTGTAATTAGTCTAGAGGGTTTGACTGTCTCCTAGAACACAGGTAATGCTCTCCTTCCTGTTGTGTCATAGTATCCAAGCTCAGATTCCAATTCTTCAAGCAGCTAAAACCTGCTGCAGATATGGTCACTATAATGTTTGGAACTGGAGCCAGGTGGATCTCATTGACTATGTGATCCTTGATTGAAGTTGTTAATCTGGGCCAATCAGGGAACCCTGACTGACATATAAACAGGAGATTCCACCGCTGTTCAGTGGTAGTGTGGGGAAAAATAGAAAAAAAAACAAACAGACGATTCAGAGAGTCTTCTCATTCTAGGGCTGGTCAGAGGCCATGTACGTGTAAATAAATGGTGATTTGGTGACGGGATTCAGGCTTTTGTGTACTTATTTCAGTTACCATGGATTGCACTGGTGTCCACCTAGTCCCGCATACTACAGCTACATCGCATTGCCTGCCTAGCCATCTCTATTCTATTTGATCAATTTGTTTTTGGATGAACAATTTTCAAAATGATATTGTTTCTATTTCTTCTTGACAGCTGGCGAATCGTAGATGTTGAACAGTTAAAGCTGCAGAATTGCAAGTTAGAGGAAGACCAGGTAGTTTGTTACATATCAGAATTTCTTTGCAAGCCCATGAAGAATTATTCAATATGTTTTATTTTGCAGTCAGCCTTTAGACTTTTCAATTTTTTATTCTTGAATATATAGTATGAAGAAATGTCTGATGAAGCTTTTCTTAATCGCCATTCCAAATGTGAGGAAATTGAACGTTCTAGATGGTGTTTGTGGTCTTCCACCAGCTCGGCCAGACGAGGAAGCAGGTAAACATGATGTGGGAGATTCCTGTTTACAATTCAGAAATTTATTTGCGTTCCATTGTAAAGAAACATGTTGGAATGAAGCCAATCATGTGCAGCACAGGGTGAATAAAACATCATGGGTGTACTGATTGTGATCGTTCAAAATTCCTTGGAGTTTACAAATATCCCATTACATTAGAAAATGTATAACACCTCTATTCAAGAAGAAGGGAGAAAGAAAGCAGCAATCTAAAGGCTAATTTGCCCAACAACTGTCTTGGGTCAGTGCTTGAGTATATCTTAAGACTGTAATAACAGGACATTTTGAAAATAATAACACAGTCAAGAAATATCAGTGTGGTTTTGTGAAAGGGAAATTGTGCTTATAGAGTTTATTGAGATAAAAGAAGCAAATTGGATAATGAGAATCAGCAGATTTTTTTTAATTTTGAAAACTCATCTGATAAAATACCTCACTAAAGCATACTTCACAGTTTAAAGCTCTTGGTGTTGAAAATAAACTGTTAACCCTGAAACAGACAGTTAGCTGTCAGAAAACCGTGAATCTGATTGTAGAAAAGTTCATTTTCAGATTTGCTGACAGTAGCTAGTGGAGTTACAGTGATCATTGCTGGGATCTCAATTATTTGCATTCTATATTGATGACTTAGATAAAGAGTATTGATAGCTGAATTTGCTGATGAGACAAAAATGGGTAGAAAAGCAAGTTGTGAATAAGAGACGCAGCCTGTAAAGGATTATAGATAGTTTAAATGAGTGGATTGGCAGATGGAGTATAAGACAGGAAGTGTAAGATTTTCACTTGGCAGGAAGAACAGAAAAATACAGTATGTTATTTAAATAGAGAAGTACTGCAGAAGCCTGTGGTAAAGGAAGTTCTGAGTTTCCTGTATCTGAATCACAAAAAAAGGCATATAGATAGTTCAGCATGTGATTGGGTAGGCAAGTAGAATTGTGACCTTAATTGCAAAGGAAATGGATTTTAAAAATAGGCTAAGCATTGCTGCTGCTACACAGGGTCTTAGTGACACTGGAGTACTCATAGTCATAGACAGCACAGAAGAGGCTCTTTGAATCCTTGAGTCTGTGTGAAAGGTTGTGAGGTTTCCTGCCTCTACTGCGCTCTAGGCAGTGAATTTCAGATTCTCCCCATCCTTGAGGTGAAAATGATTTTCCTCAAATCCCCTGTAAATTTCCTGCTCATCACCTTAAAATTACAACCCCATGCTATTGACTCTTAAACTAAGGGAACTAGCTACTTTCTATCTACCCTATCCATGCCCCTCTTAATCTTTAACCCCTCAATTATGTTCCCCCTCAGCCCTTTCTGCTCTAAAGAAAACAACCAGAGCCTACTCAGCCTTCCTTTATCGCTAAAATGTTCTAACCCAGGCAACATCCTCGTGAATCTCCTCTGCAGCCCCTCCAGTACAATCCAGTAATGCACTGACCAGAACTGCACACAGTATTCCAGCTGAGGCCTAATCAAAGTTTTGTACAGTTCCAACATAACCTTCCTACACCACCTTTCACTGTGTAGTTATGGTCTCTTCACTTAAGGAGAGATAAATTGCATTGGTAACTAATTCCTGGGATTAAAAAGGCTGTCTCATGAAGCAATGTTCAGTTAAGGCAGAAGTGGCTACTGCAGATTAGAGTAAAGATTAGAGTGGTGGTGGAGGAAAAGCACAGCAGGTCAGGCTGCATCCGAGGAACAGGAAAATCGACGTTTCAGGCAAAAGCCCTTCATCAGGAGTGGGGCTGAGAGCCTCTGGAGTGGAGAGATAAATGGGAGGGAGGTGGGGCTGAGGAGAACATAGCTGAGAGTGCAATAGGTGGATGGCGGTGGGGGGTGAAGATGATAGGTCAGAGAGGAAGCTGCAGTCTGTTTTAGGACATGGCTGAAGAGCTTCAGGGAAGAGGAAATGACTTCAGGGAAGAGGAAGAGGAAAAGACTCACTGCGATCCTTGTAGAGAGAGGAGGAGAACTTCTTCAAGGTAGGCATCCTTGGAAGATGACTCACGGTGAGGTTAAAATCAACTAGGCAGAAGTGGGTACTGCAGATGCTGGAGATTTGAGCCAAGATTAGAGTGGTGTTGGAAAAGCGCAGCAGGTCAGGCAGCATCCGAGGAGCAGGAAAATCAATGTTTCAGGCAAAAGTCCTTCATCAAGAATGGGGCTGGGAGCCTCGGGGAGTGGAGAGATTAATGGAAGGGGGTAGAGCTGGGGAGAAGGTAGCTGAGAGTGCAATAGGTGGATGCAAGTGGGGGTGAAGTTGTTTGGTCGGAGAGGAGGGTGGAGTTCAGGTTAGGCCTATTCTCATTGAAGTTTCAGAATGTTAAAGGTGATCTTGTTGAAACGCATCACATCATTTGGGAATTGTCAGGATAGATGGTCGGAAGATATTTCCCCTTTTACAAGACTCTAGAACTAGCATCCACAGTTTGAAAATGAGAGTACTCCTATTTAATTTGAGCTTGTTAATAATTTTCTCCTTGAGGGCGTTAGACTTTGATATTGGTTATGATCTCAGCTGATATTATTGCCAGACAGGTCAGATCCCATATGGGAAACTTGCTTGCATTGAAACATAAGCACATAATACTGCAGATTTTCCTTTAACATGAGATGCCATGAGCCAACAGCAGCTGAATTCCAAAGGTGATGTGAAAGTGAGTGCCCTTGACATCAAGGTTACATTAGATCAAATGTAGCCAGAAGAAGCCCAAGCAAAACTAGAAATCATTGGTTTTCCAAAATCAGTGGAAACCTGGGGAAAGCCTAGCATACCGAGCACAAAGAAAGATTGATGTGGTTATTGGTCAGTCATTTCAGCTCCAGGACCCCCCCCCCCCTTCAAGAGTTCCTCATGACCTGTCTTGGGCCGAACCATTTCCAGCTACTTCATTGTTGACCTTGCCTCTGTTATATGATCAGAAATGTAGAGGTTTCATGATTGCATAACGTCAGCATCAATTGTACTCCTCAGATCCTTAATTAGTTCATGTCCAAATGTCACAAGACCTGGGCAGTTGTTAAGTTTGGGCTGATAAGTGACAAGTAATATTGATACCACCCAAGTGCCACACAGTGGCTATCTCTAACATCTCTAGAATCTAATCATTGCCCCTTGACATTCACTAGTTTTACCATTAATGAATTCCTCACTATCAGTATTCTGTGGATACAACCAACTGAACTGGACTAGCCATATAAATGCTGTCGCTACAAAAACAGGTCCGAAGCTTGGAGTTCTACGGTATGTAACTCCTCTCCTGACTCTCCAAAAAGCCTGCTTACCATCTCGACATTAGTATGATATCGTCCACTTGCCAGATGAGTTCAACTTCAACATTGAAGAAGATTGACACTACCTTTAGATTAGATTAGATTAGATTACAGTGTGGAAACAGGCCATTCGGCCCAACAAGTCCACACTGACCCGCCGAAGCGCAACCCACCCATACCCCTACATTTACCCCTTACCTAACACTACGGGCAATTTAGTATGGCCAATTCACCTGACCTGCACATCTTTGGATTGTGGGAGGAAACCGGAGCACCCGGAGGAAACCCACGCAGACACGGGGAGAATGTGCAAACTCCACACAGTCAGTCGCCTGAGGCGGGAATTGAACCCGGGTCTCCGGCGCTGTGAGGCAGCAGTGCTAACCACTGTGCCACCGTGCCGCCCACCGTACCTAAGAGAAAGCAACACATTCCCTCCCTCCACCACTGATTATCAGCAGTAGTGTGTACCATCTACAAGGTACACTGCAGAAATTCATCAAGACTTCCAAATCAGTGACCACTAGCATCTGAAAGGAGAAGGGCAGCACATACATGGGAACACACAACTTCCAAGTATTTCTCTTGAGCCTCTTGCCATCCTCATTTGGAAATATATCTTTGTTCCTTCAGTATCTGTGGGTCAAAATCCTGGAACCTGCAGAAAATGAAAAAGACAGCTCACCCTACTTTATCAAGAAAAACTGGGGATAGGTAATAAATGCTGAGCCAACAGTAATAACTACATCTGATGAAAGAGTTTAAAAATATCTCTTGCTTTCTTCCTGCACCCCTTGGTACCTTCACTGCCTAGAAATCTATTTCTGTCTCTTAGATATAGTCAATGATTTGACCTCCACAGCCTCACCAGCCTCTGAGTGATTAAACCTTTTCTTATCTCAATCCTGAATGGCCTAACCTGTAGCATGACACTGTCACTCCTTGTTCTAGGATTCTTGTCAGGTAATGCATCTTCCCTTCATTTAGTCTGTCCACCATGTCAGAATTTGTTTCTCAGTGCCAGTTGGTCAGAGAAGGTGGTGCTGAGTCTTATGATTTTATTGACTAGGTGTCTCATTAGCCTTATAGCATTTCAAGTGTGAACTCAGTTGTTTTGAGCAATTGCATGTAGCATCCCCTATCTACAGCATGGCTACACGGCAGGTAGGAAGGTTTGCACGTGAATCAGCAAGCTGCTGCTTAGCTTCTACTTCCAACAAGCACAACTGCGCACAGACCTTGGAGTTCCACACACACACACCACAAGAAAAGTTGAAGAGAATGTTGATCACATGTAGATATGATCATATTGGGATGGCAGCAACTTAGGGACTTTCTGATCATTTGATTTCAGTACAGCAGGATGATTTATTTACTCTAATAAACCATCAGAAGGAGCTCCCACTTGTAAATGCTCGTTATTGGCGAGTGTGAGATCTCAGGCCACAGGTTTCAGCAGTAGTTCCAATCCTGATTACTGCTCAGTGGCTTCTGTTGGGAAGTGATTGTGCATGGATGCTTACTTTGTGATGTCATAGTCTGAAAACCCTCATTATACAGATCTACCATAAGAATAAGAGTAGGCCCCTCAAGCACAGATTATGGCTAATCCAATATGCTATTACCCCACCACCCTTGATTCTCCAACTGATTTGCACATAAATTTACTGATTAGATGAGATAAAGGCAAACAGTTAATGATCCATTTGGAGGAGGGAAAATTAGTTGAGTCTGTGGACCATGCATATTGTTTGGCCTCCTAATGCTAAAGTTACAAATAATCAGTTAAGAAACAATATTTTGAATCAAGAATTTTACTGTATATGACTTCTTTCTTGTTTTCAGATCTTCTAACAAAGCCGATGGCAGGTCTACTCCACAACTGCAGCAAGCTAATGCAGCAACTCCTCATCCAGCATCACCTGACAGTGGATTCCATCTGTTGAATGACTACCCTCATACACCCTCATTCACTGGTCCTGTCAGTCCTGACACCTGCTCATCGCTCAATTCTTTCTCCTCAAAAGATCGCTTAAGAGTCCTGTCAATCAATGAGGATACTCGGTCATCTACGCCTGAAGTCACTGATGAAGAAGTTCAGGTGATTTTTGAATATGTTATAGATTCAGAATCTTTAGTATGTTCGTGCTTCTATCCAAAATCCTGAGGTACACAGTTATAATGGAAACATCCTAGTATGTTATCTAATACATCATCTACTTGTCTTATGTGATGAATTGGGATGTAGTTAATTGTATTTGATTAACTTTTTTTAAAAAAATTCTTAATTATTAAGCATGTGATCTCCATACTCACACTTGTACGATACATGCATGTGTACGTCAACGTCCTTTGTGATGCTGTCTCTAAAACGTTAAGATGCAAGTACTTAACTTTCATTGTTACTGAATAGTGATAAATGTAACCTAATTACATAAATTTAAGTACATTTACCTGAATTAAGTGTATGTTTATCTTGAGAAAGGGAGGCAACTTCTTTGAAAATTTGTGCATGTGGCCGCATTGTTGTAAATCAGCAATTTCCACTGGGCAGCAATGTCTTGGTAATTTGACATGCTCCTGCTGTGCACTCCCATTCGTGCTTGCTGGTCATACACTGTATCCTGAAGTTTCTTAGGCAAGACAAGACATCCCACAGACAATCTGTCAATCCTATCTGACTGGCTTTCACATGTCTCAGCAAAAGAAACAACCAAAAACATGGGACTGTTTTTAATGAACCACTGGAGAAAATGACTTTTGGTTCCAAGGCATTGCAGTCATATCATGTACTGTGTTCACCAATTTCTTCTCCTTTGATTTTAACCCTATAAGTGTTGAAAATCCACTTGTATGTTGCAAATATTGCAACATTAATTTGCTTCTCTATTTACATTACTGTTGCTTCCTTATTTACATTACTGTTGCTTCCTTGTAAGACAACTTGTACTGTGCTCTTGGGACTCAGTCTCCTTATGTCAAATCCTACAAGTGTTGGGAATAAGGATCCTGGCCTTCTAGCTTGTACGACTTGTATTTTGAACCAGCCTACAGACACCTGGAGCAGCCAGTCACATCACACTTTGAGAAACAGTGCTGTAAATAGTAACTGATCTGATTGTATGTCTCTTTCACTCATTGGAGGAGAAAACTAGGATGATGATGCAGTGGAATGGGTGTCAATGTTTTTGATTTATTATAATGAATTTTCTTTATCCCTTTAGATGGTGCAACCTTGGGAGCCAAGGATATTTCCCTTATCAGCTGAAGACATGGAACTATTGAAAGGACACACCAACTCTCTTAGGGAAAGTCGCTATGAGCGACCAAGGAACCTACACTGGTTGTCGGCTAACAATCTGAGCATTAGGACCGAATCTGCTGAGTGCGTTCCTTCGTTATTGCAGAGTCCGAGAGGCTCTGCATATTTACAGGAAGATAGCAATTCAGACTTGAGATTGACTCTGGCAACTGATAATGAACGAAGTATGGATAGATGAACTTGACACACAGAATAATTTATCAACAAGACCCGCACAGCAATTACAACTTGTATATATGTGCTGTATCTATATATAAATATATATATATATATATATATATAAAAAAACAGAGAAAACCTGTTATTTTGTTTTTAAATGTTTGATATTCAAACATCTATTTTTGAGAGAATGCATATATAATAACTTCTATTCAGTGAACTTTTTATTTTCATTTCTTTTCAAGTCACTATACTGTAAATTGTACCATTTGGGGGTTTGGTTTGTTGTGGCTAGGGAATCAGTCACAAATGTAAAGAATGTAAGGTCCTCTATGTAAAAGTGATGTCAGTCTGTGCCAACAAAAGAAGGGAAAGCTTTAGAGAAAGAGAATAAAAAAACTTTTTAAAACAAACATTTATTGGGGGTGGGGGGGAAGGGAGCAGGAATCCTCGTTGAAAAGAGTAGAAATAGTTTCTCCTGTTTCAGTAAATCCTTTGGGCTTGTCTTCATTAACACTGCTGCATTCTAGAATATTTGTGCTGTTGTATAGCATGCCCGAGGAGTGGTCGACTGACTGTACTTTCCCTATATTAAATTACTACAATTCTTGTTTGCTCTGTGTGTTGTGCTCTCACTCTTGTTATCCAGTGTGTTGTGCAGGGCTGCTCCCTTAAATCTCTGACTGAATTCTGTGGATTAACAAGTAACTAAAAAGAAAACTTGGAAGACCACCATAAATATGCAGATGGACATTTAAAGTAGGTGGGCTAATTAGGTACAGAAAGGATATGATGTTCTGCAGACATGACCAAGGTAGAAAATCAATACTTTTACATTTCTCTTCATTAGTGAAGAGTTTGTTGTCACTGTCACAGTGAAGGAGGCAGCAGTTGAGGAAGTGGAAAGGATAAGGCTCAGAGTGCCAAGTAGAAATTCCATTTTGCAGAAGGAAGTAAGTTAAGATGCTGGGGCTCTGGGAACTGTATTTCAATCATGTTTAGATAGGAGGGTGCTGCCAGTGGAGTGGCATCCTGTTCAGAAAAATAGAAGAATAAATGCAGCCAGCAATTACAGGCTAGTCAGTCCACCACTGGCAGTAAGACAACTGAAAAGGAAAATAATTTATGACAATTAATTGTTATTTTTAAATAGTTGGATTATTAAATTACTACATGGGTTTGAATGATGACGTATATTTGACCAACTGCATTCCGTTCTTTGATGTAATCGGAAAGGTTTTTCAGGGTAGTTCCGTTGATTTGTAGGATCTTTCCAAGACTTGAAAAACTTGAAACCTATTGGATTAAGGATGTTGTGGTAGCATTCCTCCAGATTCCATAAACTCTCATGCCATGATGTCAATCGAATTGAAACTTCCTACTAGGAAAAAGTGAGGACTGCAGATACTGGAAATTCAGATTCGAAAAGTGTGGTGCTGGAAAAGCATAGATCAGGCAGTATCTGAGGAGCAGGAGAATCAACGTTTCGGGCATAAGCCCTTCATCAGGAGTTTCAATTCTGTTAATGCTTTTCCAGCGCCACACGTTTCGACAGAAACTTCCTACTGATTACTATCCATCACATTTCCTCAACTGATGAATCAGTACTCCTGCACATTGAACATCACAAAAAAAAGCACCAACAATGGCAAAGGCACAGGATCTACTCTATTTTGAGGACTTCAGTATTCATCACCAAGAGTGACTCAACAGCAGCATTACTGAGTGGCTGAGTCCTCAAAGGCATATCTGCATGACTGGGTCTGTAGTTGTTGGTGAGGAAACCAGTAAGGAGGAATATCCTACAAGCCATGACCATCTCCAACTCTACCTGTCGAAGATGCATCTGTTTGTGACAGCAGAGTTAGGAGTAACCAGCATACCTTCTGGAGATGAAATCCCATTTCACATTGAGTGAACCCCTACATTTTGTGTTGTATGGCACTATGTTAAATGGATCAGTTCTTGTGGCTCTTAACCAAGCGTCCATGCGATACTGTGAGCTATCAAAAGCAACAGAATTGTGCATTTCACGGTCCAGCATATCCTTCACTCTTCCACCATCATCAATCCGAGTTCAATGAAGAATTCAGGAGGTGTCCACCCAATGAAAGTACAATATAAATTTCTTGTACGACAAATAGCAGAATCAGTACAATAGAAGTAAGAAATCCTTCAACCAAAAGATCAAATCTGTGCTTTGAAGTTCTGCCATAGCTAATCTTGAATGATGGTGGACAATGAAATAACAAAGAGCAAGGATGGAAAGTCTACAGATATCCAGAAAGTCAATGATGGGGAGTCCAGCACATCAGTGCAAAAGACAAGGCTGCAGCATTTGCTACTATTTTCATTCAGTAGAGCCATGATGATTCATCTTGTATTCTCTCTGAGGTCTCCAATATCACTAAAGACAATGTTCAACCAATTGAATTCACTCCACATGATATCAAGAAATGAGTGAAGGTACTATGAACTGCGAATGCAATGAACTCTGATAAAATCACAGCAGTATTATCGAAGACTTGTGTTTCATAAATAGCTACGCCGCAAATCAAGGTGTTCCAGTACAGCTACATTAATGGTCTCTACCCAACAATGTGGAAAATTGTGTAGGAATATTCTGTCTGCAAAGATCAGGACTAAGTTAATCCAGCTATTTAATGACTCGATTGCTTCCTTTTTACAGCAGAAATGACAGAAGCAGTGAACATCAGCACTATCAATTAGCACTTTTTTTAGTCTGTTCACTGATGTTCAGGTTGGAAGCTACCTGGCCCCTGACCTCATTACGTCTTTGGTCTAAATATGGTCAAAACAGCTGAATTTCAGAGATGAGGTGAGAATGTCTGCCTTTGAAATCAAGGTAAGATTTGACCAAATGTGGTATAAAGCAGCCCCAGCTAAATTCAATTATAATTAATTCTGCATTGATTGAACTCACATATGGTTGTGGTTGATGCATGTGAAGGATCTCACTGCAAGAGTTGCATAAGGTTGTGTCCTCGGCTCAACTATGTGTTGCTGTTTCATCAATTACCTTTTTTAACGTCAATATCAGACGTAGGGATGTTTTCTGATGCATGATGTTCAGCCCTTCAAATACTGAAGTAGAGAGTACTTCCATGCAACAAGGTCTGGACAGCAATGATTGGCAAGGAAGAATTGCATCTCAAATGCCAGGCAATGACCGTCTCCAACAAGCAATAATATAACTATCCCTTTGATAATTCCACAGTGTTACTATTTCTGAAATCCCCATATTCCCGACCACTGACATCCTAGGGATTAACATTGACATTGACCAGAAAACGAAGTTGATCAGCCATATAAGTACTGTGGCTACAAATGCAGGTCAGAGATTGGAAATTTTGAGCTGAGCAGCTCACCTCCGTGGTTATCACGTAGCAACTGGTGCATTCAGGAATGGTTTGAAGAGAATTAGAGCTAAAGGAGAAGGTATAGCATGTTTCCATTATACTGGATATTACAGTGTCCTACCAGGACTAGTCTGTGAGAAGCTAACATAGTATGGAAGGAAAGCTGTTTGACTGATAATTCCAGCTACTTCCACAGATGAAATATAACATACGTGATTGTGGGCTCCATTCCCTGATTTAAAAAAACCATACAATTGTATAATCTTATTGATCGCACTGGATGATTGCTGATGACACAAAGATAGGTAGGAAAGTCAGTTGCAAGATGTTTACAAAGGGTGATAGGTTAAGACAGTGCATAAAAACAAAAACAGATGGAAATATATTGTGGGAGAATGTGAACTTTTCCATGTAACCACTAAAGTTTTTTTAAAGTGACAAATTATTTAAGTGAGAGATCACAAACCACTGAAGTATCAGGATACCCAGATCACTTTGTACATGAATCACGGAGGTTAGTGCACAAGTGTTTCGCAAGACGAGTGGAATGTTGCCATTTATTGTAAGGGGAAGAGAATATATAAATTGATCAATTTTGCTCTAGTTGTATAGGTTTTGGTGAGATTACGTCTAGAATATTGTACTCCATTTGGTCTCCTCCTAAGCAATTAGAACAATTCAAGAAAGATTCAGTCAACTGATTCTTGAGATGAAGGGGTGGTCTGATGAGGAAAATTTGGACAGATTAAGTCTGTATTCTCAGCCTGAGAAAGATTAGCTGAACTAGCGGCCACCGTTTAAAACTAAGGAGTCTTTCATTTAAGACTGAGATGAGACTTGTTTTCTTCTGTCAGTGTTTGTAGGAATGAGGGGATCCTTTTGAGGCATGGAAGATTTTTGAAGGGACCAACAGCACTGATCATAAATCCATAAGACATAGGAGCAGCCGTTGGCCATTTGGCCCATCGATTCCACTCCAACACTCAATGAATTCATGGCTGATCTGATAAGCCACAATTCCACTTTACTGCCTTTCCACCATAACTTTAGACTCTCTTTCTAATTAAAAATCTCTCTCTCTCAGCCTTGAATGTACTTGTTCTCCCAGTTTCAACAGCCATCTGCGGTAAAGGATACCACAGATTTGTCACTGTTTAAAAATTGCACCTCATCTCCATCTTAAATGGGGAACTCCTTACTCTAGGTCCTCGACTTTTCAATATGGCAGAATGATCTCTCCATAAGAGAATTTCTCCATATTCACAATCAACCTCGTGAACCTTCTCTGGATTAATATCTTCAATATTAATATCTTTTTTCTATAAGATTGCTGTGCCTGTGGTGATGATCTTTGCGTCATCACTGTTCACTGGATTAGTGCCAGATGATTGGAGGATGGCAAATATTCGTCCTTTGTTCAAGAAAGGGGATAGGGATAATCTTAAGAATTACAGACCAATTAGTCTTATGTCCTTGGTGGGCAAATTCTTGGAGATGATTCTGCGAGACAGGATTTATGATTACTTGAAAAACCATGGTTTGATTGGAGATAGTCAGCATAGCTTTGTGAAGGGCAAGTAATGCCATCACAAGCCTTATTGAATTCCTTTAGGATGTGACAAAATACATTGATGAAGGTAGAGCAGTAGATTTGGTGTACATGGATTTTAGCAAGACGTTTGATAAAAGTTTCTCATTGTCGGTTCATTCAGAGAGTAAGGAGGCATGGAATACAGGGAAATTTGGCTGCCTGGATACAGAATTAACTGGCCCATAGAAGACAGAGGGTGGTAGTAAATGGAAAATATTCAGCCTGGAGCTCGGTGACCAGTTGTGTTCCGCAGGGATCTGTTCTGGGACCTCTGCTCTTTGTTATATTTATAAATGACTTGGATGAGGAAGTGGAAGAGTGGGTTAGTAAGTTTGCCGATGATACAAAGGTTGGAGGAGTGGTGGATAGTGTGGAGGGCTGTTGTACATTGCAACGGGACATTGGCAGGATGTAGAATTGGGCTGATAAGTGGTAGATGGAGTTCAACTTAGAGAAGTGTGAAGTGATTCATTTTGGAAAGTTGAATTTGAATGCAGAATACAGGGTTAATGGCAGGATTCTTAGCAGTGTGGAGGAACAGAGGGATCTTGGAGTCCATGCCCATAGATCCCTCAAAGTTGCCATCCAAGTTGATAGGATTGTTAAGGCATAATAGTGTATTTGCTTTCATTAGCAGGGGGATTGAGTTTAAGAGCTGCAAGTTTATGCTGCAGCTCTGTAGAGCCCTGGTTAGACCGCACTTGAAATATTGTGTTCAGTTCTAGCCACCTGATTATAGGAAGGATGTGGAAGTTTTAGAGAGGGTGCAGAGGAGATTTTCCAGAATGCTGCCTGGACTGGAGGATATAGCTTATGAAGAAAGGTTGGGAGAGTTAAGGCTTTTCTCATTAGAGCAAAGAAGGGTGAGAGGCAACTTGATGGTAGTATACAAGATGATAGGCATAGATAGACCGAATAGACAGAGACTTTCCCAGGGCAGAAATGTCTACCAGGTCAGGCAGCATCCGAGGAACAGGAAAATCGACGTTTTGGGCATAAGCCCGATGCCTGACCTGCTGCGCTTTTCCAGCACCACATTTTTCAACTCTGGTCTCCAGCATCTACAGTCCTCACTTTCTCCCAGAAATGTCTATCACAAGGGGCATAATTTTAAGGTGATTGGAGGAAGGTTGAGTGGAGATGTTGGAGGTTTTTTTACACAGAGTGGTGGGTGTGCGGAATGCACTGCCAGTGGTGTTAGTAGAGTCAGATACATGACATTTTAGCAACTCTTGGATAGGCACACAGATGACATTAAAATGAAGGGTATCTAGGTTAGTTTGATCCTAGAGTAGGATAAAAGGTCGGCACAACGTCAGGGTTGAATGGCCTGTACTGTTCTATGTTCTATAAGGGGACAAAAACTGTTCATAGTATTACAGCTGTGGTCTGACCACTACCTTTTATAGTTTTAGCAAGTCCTCCCAATTTTTATGTTCCTTTTCATTTGGAATAAAAGCCAACATTCCATTTGCCTTTCCTATTGGAACTTTTTAATGTGATTCATGCACTGGACTGCAACTCTGAGTCTTTCCCCATTTAAATAATATTCAGCTCTTTTATTCTTCCTGACAAAGAATATAACCGCCAGAATACATGAACATCAACTGCCCACTAAAAGACACGACCAACTATCACTACTTTCTATACATATAGTAATGAAGGACACCACTTTGACTGAGACAACACACACATCCTAGGACAGGTGAAACAAAGACACAAGAATTCTTAGCGGCCTGGCATTCTAACCAGAACTCCATCAATAAACACATCAGTTTAGATCCTATCTACCTTCCCTTGAAAAAATGAACCGGAAATTACATCACCCACCTTAAGAAACCAAGACCAATAGAGAGGTGGGACCTACCACCAGTGCTTCACCAGAGACCCTCACTGATGATATTACCTAGTATGGTGATGAAATGTCTGAAAATAAACTTTCAAACTCAGTAAGTTAATTTACTTATCATCAACCTGAGCTACAAAACTTCTCAAAAATGCTAGTGTAACTGTACTTATCCATACTATATTCCATCTGCTGGTTTTTTTACCCACTCACTGGACTTCTGTAGACTCCTTGCATTATTATCACCACTAATCTTCCCTTCTATTTTTGTGTCATTTGCAAACTTGGTGATAGTAAATTCACTTCCATCATCCACTAGTTACAGGTTGCCATTCTGAAAATGCCCTGACTATTCCAACTCTCTGGATTAGTGGTGCTGGAAGAGCACAGCAGTTCAGGCAGCATCTGAGGAACAGTAAAATCGACGTTGCGGACAAAAGCCCTTCATCAGGAATAAAGGCAGAGAGCCTGAAGTGTGGAGAGATAAGCTAGAGGAGGGTGGGGTTGGGGAGAAAGTAGCATAGAGTACAATAGGTGAGTGGGGGAGGGGTTCCCACGTGGTTAAAGATGCCCTCCAACGCATCTCGTCTACATCCCGCACCTCCGCCCTCAGACCCCACCCCTCCAACCGTAACAAGGACAGAACGCCCCTGGTGCTCACCTTCCACCTAATCATCTGCTGACATTTCCGCCACCTCCAAAAAGACCCCACCACCAGCGATATATTTCCCTCCCCACCCCTTTCCGCCTTCCGCAAAGACCGTTCCCTCCATGACTACCTGGTCAGGTCCACTCCCCCCCCCCCCCCCCCCCCCCCCTTACAACCCACCCTCCCATCCTGGCACCTTCTCCTACCACCGCAGGAACTGCAAAACCTGCGCCTACACCTCCTCCCTCACCTCTATCCAAGGCCCTAAAGGAGCCTTCCACATCCATCAAAGTTTTACCTGCACATCCACTAATATCATTTATTGTATCCGTTGCTCCTGATGCGGTCTCCTCTACATTGGGGAGACTGGACGCCTCCTAGCAGAGCGCTATAGGGAACATCTCCGGGACACCCGCACTAATCCACCCGACCGCCCTGTGGCCCAACATTTCGACTCTCCCCCCCACTCTGCCGAGGGCATGGAGGTTCTGGGCCTCCTTCACCGCCGCTCCCTCACCACCAGACGCCTGGAGGAAGATCGCCTTGGAACACTTCAACCCCAGGGCATCAATGTGGACTTCAACAGTTTCCTCATTTCCCCTTCCCCCATCTCACCCCAGTCCCAAACTTCCAGCTCAGCACTGTCCCCGTGACTTGTCCTACCTGCCTATCTTCTTTTCCACCTATCCACTCCACCCTCCCCCCGCCCCCGATCTATCACCTTCATCCCCTCCCCCACTCACCTATTGTACTCTATGCTACTTTCTCCCCACCCCCACCCTCCTCTCGCTTATCTCTCCACGCTTCAGGCTCTCTGCCTTTATTCCTGATTAAGGGCTTTTGCCCGAAACGTCGATTTTACTGTTCCTCGGATGCTGCCTGAACTGCTGTGCTCTTCCAGCACCACTAATCCAGAATCTGATTTCCAGCATCTGCAGTCATTGTTTTTACCTATTCCAACTCTCGGTCTTCTATGAGTTAGCCAATCCTCGATTTATTTTAGTATGCAACCTCTTGAATAAAAAGAGAAATTGTAGAAGGAAGTCAGCAGGTCTGGCAGCATCTGTGGAAAGAAAGCAGAGTTAGTATTGAGTCCTGTGACCTTTCTTCAAAACTGAGCTCTTATTAAATAGATGTAGTGTGCTACCTTTGTGAATGCTGTTTGGAAATCCAAGTACTTTACATCTACTAGTTCCTCTTTGCCCTGCTTGTTGCCACCTCAAAGAAGTCTGATAAATTTGTCAAGCAGGATTTTTCCTTCATGAAGCCATGCTGACTGTTAAATTTTTTTTTTTTGAGTTTCTAAGTAGTCTGCTGTTGCATTGCTTACATTGATTCTGAAAGGATGTATCCCTTTGTGGGAAAGACTAGAACTAGAGGACACAGTTTATACCTAACAGGTCACTCATTTGAAACATGAGATTTTCTCTTCTTTCTAAGGAGGCAGATATAGTTGGATTCTTGACTATCAAGGGAGTCAAAGGTCACAGGAAAGTGGAGGTGAGGACACAGTCAGATCAGTCATAATGTTATTGACTGGCACAGCAGACTAGAGGCTAGATAGTATAAAATAAGGAGTATAATTTTAAGGGGGGTGCTGGAGCAAAGGGATGTGTGTGTGTACGTGTGCACTGATCTTTGAAGGTGGCAGACAGGACAAGCAAGCATTTAATAAGCATATAGTATACTAATAGGGGAATAGAGAACAAGAGAAAGGAACTGATGTTAGTCTTGTATTAAAACCTGTAAGACCTCAACTGGAGTACAGTATTGTGTGTACTACTATTTGTAGTTTGTGAATGCATTAAAGAGTGTACAGAGGTAGGATTAGGGAAAACCCTAAGGCTTTCTATAGGTATGTCAGGAATAAAAGAATGACTAGGGTAGGAATAGGTCCAGTCAAGGAAAGTAGTGGGAAGTTGCGTGTGGAGGCTGAAGAGATTGGGGAGACACTGAATGAATACTTTTCGTCAGTATTCAATCAGGAACAGGACATTGTTGTCAATGTGAGTACTGAGTCACAATTAAGTAGAATGGATGGCTTTGAGGTATGTAGAGAAGAGGTGTTGGAAATTCTGGAAAGGGTGAAAATAGATAAGTCCCCTGGGCCTGATGGCATTTATCCTAGGATTCTCTGGGAAGCAAGGGAGGAGATTGCATTGCCATTGGCCTTGATTTTTATGTCCTCGTTGTCTCCAGGAGTAGTGCCAGAAGATTGGAGGCTAGCAAATGTGGTTCCCTTGTTCAAGAAGGGGAGTAGGGATAACCCGAGTAACTATAGGCCGGTGAGTCTCACTTCTGTTGTGGGCAAAATCTTAGAGAGAATTGTAAGGGATAGGATTTATGAACATCTGGATAGGAATAATGTGATCAAGGATAGTCAGCATGGTTTTGTGAAGGGCAGGTCGTGCCTCACAAACCTTATTGAATTCTTTGAGAAGGTGACTAAGGAGGTGGACGAGGGGAAAGCAGTAGATGTGGTGTATATGGATTTTAGTAAGGCGTTTGATAAGGTTCCCCATGGTAGACTACTGCAAAAAATACAGAGGTATGGCATTGAGGGTGAGTTGGAGGTTTGGATTAGGAGTTGGCTGGCTGGAAGAAGACAGAAGGTAGTAGTTGATGGCAAAGATTCATCTTGGAGTGCCGTCACTAGCGGTGTTCCGCAAAGATCTGTTTTGGGACCATTGCTGTTTGTCATTTTTATAAATGACCTGGAGGAGGGGTTAGAAAGTTGGGTGAGCAAGTTTGCGGATGATACGAAAGTCGGAGGAGTTGTAGACAGTGAGGAAGGATGTGGCAGGTTACAGCGGGATATAGATAAGCTGCAGAACTGGGCAGAAAGGTGGCAAATGGAGTTCAATGTAGCTAAGTGTGAGGTGATTCACTTTGGTAAGAGTAATAAAAAGATGGGGTACTGGGCTAACGGTCGGATACTTGGTAGTGTGGATGAGCAGAGGGATCTTGGTGTCCATGTACACAAATCTTTGAAAGTTGCCACCCAGGTAAATAGTGCAGTGAAGAAGGCATATGGCGTACTGGCTTTTATTGGTAGAGGAATTGAGTTCCGGAGTACTGAGGTCATGTTGCAGTTGTATAAGACTCTGGTGCGGCCACATCTGGAGTATTGTGTGCAGTTTTGGTCGCCATACTATAGGAAGGATGTGGAGGCACTGGAATGGGTGCAGAGGAGGTTTACCAGGATGTTGCCTGGTATGGTAGAAAGATCGTATGAGGAAAGGCTGAGGCACTTGGGGTTGTTTTCATTGGAGAAAAGAAGGTTTAGGGGTGACTTGATAGAGGTGTATAAGATGATTAGGGGTTTAGATAGGGTCGACAGTGAGAATCTTTTTCCTCGTATGGAGTCAGCTATTGCAAGGGGGCATAGCTTTAAATTAAGGGGGGGTAGGTATAGGACAGATGTTAGGGGTAGGTTCTTTACTCAGCGAGTCGTGAGTTCGTGGAATGCCCTGCCAGTAGCAGTGGTGGACTCTCCCTCATTATGGGCATTTAAGCGGGCATTGGATAGGCATATGGAGGATAGTGGGCTAGTGTAGGTTAGGTAGGCTTGGATCGGCGCAACATCGAGGGCCGAAGGGCCTGTACTGCGCTGTATTCTTCTATGTTCTATGTTCTATAATTTAGAAGGATGGTTCCAGAAATGAGAAACTTCAGTTATGAGGATAGACTGGAGTGGTTGGGACTGTTCTTCTTGGGGAAAAGAAGGCTAAGAGAATATGTGATGGAAGGTTTTCAAAATCATGAGGGGGCTGGACAGAGAGAAACTGTTTATGCTTGTTGGGAGATAAACACTGAGAGAATTGATCTGAAGTAATTTGCACACCATGCATGTGTGATCACAATGAGTCATTCATATCTGGAATGCACTGCCTGGACTTGTGTGGAGGCAAGTTCAATTGAGGCATTCAAGAGTTCATTGTTTCTATTTATCTCGTCATCCAATGTACAAGGGTATGTGAGAAAGTCATGAAATTCATTTGATGAGCTGATTCAGACATGATGGGCCAACTGACCACCTTCTATGCTGTAACACTTCTGTGATTTTATGCATTTACACATGCTAGAAGCTGCATGTACTAATATATAGGATGCTGTTTTATAAAGACAAAAGGAATTCATAGTATGTTGCTAATTTTTCATTGGGAAATGGGTCCTTGAGACTGCCAGCCTCTGCTGCATTCAGAGCATACTTCCCTGCTCTAAGATTGACAGTTAACTATTTCTGCTGGATATCCATTACTATTACTCATGCTGTATAACTTGGTGTTCTTTTCCAAGTTTGGTTTCTCATGACCTAGTCCGAATGAGTGCAAGACAAATCGCTTCAACTTGGGATCTCCTAAGTATTTTACTACCAAGCAGTTATTTAAATTATCTTGCTATGAAATTATATAAATTTACTACTGTATCTTTACTTTTATGCTTCTTGCCATAGAATGCAGTATTCTATGTTGGGAACCATAAAGCCTCACTTGAATTTAGCGTTTCATGGAGTTTGAACCCCAAATGTGTCCAAACCTACCCCTATGCAGTGTTCTTTAATCTGAATATACCATTTCATGTTTATTGATATAGAATTCTATCTGCTCTTTTTCAGCCCATTACAACTTGGCTTTAGAATAATTTGCTATTTCAGTATCATCTACAAATTTAGACTCTTAAATTGTTGAGGAAAACTGGAACACAAAAAGATTTCCATTTTCTTCAGAAAACTGCTTTACCTGCATTTTGAGGTGTAATGACTTGTTTGGAAACTGAGTAAAACTACTTCAAGCATAATTTTAAGGCTCAGGCTTGAGAGACACAGGCACTCTTTCTCCAGTTGCCTGACTGCCACCTCTTCCTTTCTCTGTACCTTCTTCGTTCCTCTTGCTGTTCACAACCTATCACACTCTTGTATTTTCACCTGCTGGATAGATAGGATTGTCCCATATTGACAGATTGGTTTGTTAAGGCCTGTATTCATCAGAGTTTAAAAGGATGAGAAGAAATCAGATTGAAACATAAAATTCTAACAAGCTAGAAAGACTAGTTGCAAGGGAGGATGCTTTCTATGTTTTTGGAGTCTAGAACCGGGAATGCAATATGCCAAATGAAGAAAAATATCTGCACAGGGAAAGGAACCTGTGGAATTCTCTTCCACAGAAGGCTGTGGCGGCCAAGTCACTATATATATTGAAAACTGTAAGAAGTAAGAACAGGAGTAGGCTGATCAAACCAGATTTGCCATTCAAAACAATCATGGCTAATCTGGCATTCCTCACATTTGTTTTCCTGTCCTTTTCCCATACTCTTGATTCCACTATTAATCTAGAACCTGTCTGTCTCAGCCTTAAATATACAAAAGGACTAAACACTCAAGCTTTGAGAGAAGTTGTAAAAACTGCATCCACTTGAATACCTCATTTCATAGGATTATGTCTAACAGGAAAATCTACATACTGGCACTAAAAGCTTTACTGGATGCATTTTACAATTTCCACC
Organism: Chiloscyllium plagiosum; assembly: GCF_037043375.1. Lineage (NCBI taxonomy): Eukaryota > Metazoa > Chordata > Chondrichthyes > Orectolobiformes > Hemiscylliidae > Chiloscyllium > Chiloscyllium plagiosum. The sequence goes on from NW_028270142.1 coordinate 108,925,448, forward strand.
TCATCTAATCCTTTCACACTAAGGCAATCCCAGATAATGTTAGCAAAATTTACACACATAGCTCTTTGTCTGTCACACCTTTCTGTGATTTGCCTGGGGTATAATCCCACTTAGGTAATCACCCCTTTTTTATTTCTCAGCTGTACCTCAATAGCCTCATTTGAAGACCCTTTAAGACATCTTCCCTCATTACAGCACTGATAGTTTCCTTCATCAATAATGCAGTGCCCCCACATCTCTTACATCTCCTGCTGTCATGCCTGAAACCTCTATAACCTTGAATGTTGAGCTGCTGTTCCTACAACCCATGTCTCAGTGATTGCAACAATATCATAGTCCTGTATGGTGATCAACATACAGTTCATCTGCCTTATCAGTCAAGCCCTTTGCATTAAAATAGATACCATTGAGCTTTCTGGACCTCTCAAGTACCTTATCATGTCCATGTCTTCTCTGCATATTGGACTGGCCTAGCATTCCAACCATATCTGATTGGGCCTTGCTGCCAACTTTACATCTACTTTCTGCCCCTTTCCCCTGCCATATCAACTTAAAACCTCCTCAACAGCACAAGTAAACCTCCCTGCAAAGATATTGAACCCATTCTGGTTCAGGTGCATCACATCCAATCTGTATAGGTCCCTCCTACACTAGAAGCTGTCCCAATGATTCAAAAATCTCAAGCCCTCCTGCCTAGACCATTCCTTCAGCCGCATGTTCATATGATCTATCTTTCTATTTCTATATTCAGTAGCACGTGGCACTGGAAGTAATCCAGAGATTACAACCTTAGTAGTCTTCCTCTTTACCACCTAACTCTCTAGATTCCTGTTGCGTGACCTCCTGTCTTTTTTTGCCCATTTTGTTGGTCCTAACAAGTACCACAACTGCTGGTTTTTCACCTTACCTTTTAGAATGCCTACAGCCACTCTGAGACATCACTAACATTGGCACCAGGGAGGTAACATACCATTCAAGAGTCTTGTTTATAGCCAAAGAAGCACCTATCAGTTCCCCTTGCAATTGAATCCCCTAACACTAAAGCTCTCCCAATTTTTTCCTCACCTGCTGTACAGCAAAGTGAACTATGGCACTACAGAGTTGGCTTTTCTCTGAAAGCCAACCCCCCTCCCCCCACAATAGCCTTGAATATGTCCATTTGAGAGGGGAGTCTTGCACTACCTGCCCAGTCTTCCTGGTGGTCACCCAATGCCTTTTTGCATGTAATGCCCTTACTTATGACCAGCTTACTAATTATGCTATTCACATTGTTTTCATAGAATATAGGACAATTCAGCACAGAACAGGCCCTTCGGCCCTTGATGTTGCGCAGACCTGTGAATTAATCTAAGCTCATTCCCCTACACTATCCCATCATCATCCATGTGCTTATTCAAGGATTGTTTAAATGCCCCTAATGTGGCTGAGTTAACTACATTGGCAGGAAGGGCATTCCACACCCTTACCATTCTGAGTAAAGAGCCTGCCTCTGACATCTGTCTTCAATCTATCACCCCTCAATTTGTAGCTATGCCCCCTTGTACAAGCTGACATCATGCCCCCTCATACAAGCCGACGTCATCATCCGAGGAGAATGACTTTCACTGTCTACCCTATCCAATCCTCTGATCAGTATCATAGATGCTCCATAGCAGGTTCTTGTACAGCTCCAACCACTCCATGTGGTCTATCAGCAACTGCAGCTGAACATTCTATTCAACCACAGTGTGTAACCTCATGAATGGTAATATTCTCCAACGCAGCCAGTGCCATCAAACCAGGGATCATCCTAGTTCAATGAAGAGTGCAGGAACCAAATTCAGCAGCAGGCTACCTAAAATTGAGATTCCAATCTGGTGAAGTTGCAGCACAAAACTAATTGCATACCAAGCAATATACGCAGCATGCTATACAGAGTAAAGTGATCTCACAATCATATTTAAGCTTTGTAGTCCTGCTGCATACTGTCACGAATGTTAATGAAACACAATTAAACACCTCACAGGAAGAGGCGTTGAGGGGTTGGGCCCCACAAATAATCTCATCTTCAGTGATGAGACAGCTGCATGAATTAGTGCAAAAGATAATACTAAAACACTTACAAACATGTTGAGCCAGAAGTGGAACATAGGAACAGGAGTAGAACATTCAGTCCCTTGCTTTGTTTTGCCATTCATGACTAATCTTTGGCCTAACTCCATATGACTATCTTTGGCCCATTTTCCCTTACTTAATAAAAATATATCCATCTCAGATTTAAATTTAACAACTAAATTAGCATTGACCGCCATTTGAGAAAGATCCAAATCTCTACTATTCTTTGCATGTAGAAGTGCTTTCTAATCTGTTTTCTGAATGGCTTGGCCCTGATTCTTAGAAGATGGCCCCTAGCTCAAGAATCTTCAACCAGTGGAAATCGTTTATCTACTATGTCTTTCCCTGTTAATGTCCTGAAGATCTCTATTAGCTCACTCCTTAATCTTCTTAATTCTAGAGAATAAAAGCCTAATTTGTCTAATCTCTCCTCATAATTTAACCACATATCATCATTGTAAATCTGGGTTGAACTCCTATCTGGGCCAAAACATTCTTCCAAAGGTTTGGTGCCAAGGTCTGTTCACAGTGCTTTAAGTAGGATCTAACTAGGGTTTTGTATGACTGCAGCATAACGTCTGCAAATTTATACTCCAACCCTTTAGATATGAAGGCCAACGTTCCATTAACCTTCTTGACTATTTCTGCACTTGTTCATGGCATTTTAGGAGCCATGCACCTGAACCCCAAAATCTCATTGGACATCCACTACATTTAACTTTGTGCCTTCTAAAAGAGGTACTCTGATCTATCATTTCTCAGTCCAAAATGGATAAGTGCTGAGTGGATGATCCATCTCAATCTCTTCTTGAGGATCCCAGCATCACAGGTGCCAATCTCCAACCAATTTGATTCATAACACGTGATATCAAGAAATGGCTGAAGGCCCTGGATACTGCAAAGGCTACGGGTACTGACAGCATTTCTGCAATAATATTGAAGACCTGTGCTTAGAGCTAGCCATCCCTATGGTCAATGTGTTCTAATACAGTTGGAACATTAGCATCTACTGGCAATATGGAAAATTACCAATATATTCCCTGTTGGCAAGATGCAAGACAAGTCTAATCCAGCCATTTACCACCCCGGTTGTCTATCTCAATCAAGAATAAAGTGATCGAAAATGTTATTGATGGTGTAAACAAATAGCATTTACTCAACAATAAACTGTTCAGTGACACTCAGACCAGGTAGCCTCATTATAGACTTGGTCCAAGCATGGTGGATAAAAGAGAAGTCAGGGTGGCTGCCCTTGACATTAAAGCAGCACTTGACGGATTATGACATCAAGAAGTCCCAGCAAAACAACTGTCAATAGGAATCAGGGGAAAATTGTGTATTTGAAGAAATAGTTTATTGCATGTTACCAATTAAATACAAGTTACACTGATATGATAGACATTGTTACAGAGACTGTGAAGAGGACCTGGATGGTATGTCTTGTTCCTTTGAGATCCAAGCTGTTCTACCACCATGTCCATATGACATCCACATTATGGATGTTACCCAATGAACTCTTCTGTGTCAATCTTTGCAAACCAACAGTCCACCCTATGGACCTCCGAGATTCATGTGCAATAGTAAATGAAGCACGTGCATCGACATGGGATCGGCATACACAGAACATTCCAACAGCAGCTATGCAGCTTAGAGGGAACTGTGACGATGCTGCTCCTTTAACAAGGTTATGCTGGCCTTGGCTTCTTTTTGCTGAATCACTCTGCCATCACTCTCTCTCTCTCCTGCAAGGCTCTGTGTTTGATTATTCCTTTTTTTGCCAAGGGGTGTTTATGGGGATTGTTGGGTTTTTTTTTAAGATAGGTTAAATTATTCTATATTCTGTTCTCATTTGTTTGCATTTCATTTGGTAATCTTGCAAATAAATTCTGTTTTGTTTAGCACTAAGAGGTTGGGCCAGGTACATCACTCCTGGAATATCCACATTACACCTACTTAAAACAATTAACAAAGTTAGGGTCGGAGCTACCTTCTTGAATTGTGTTGAGGGAGTCTGGCCTGGTCCATAATAGAAGGTTACTCACCTATGTAAAAATAACTACTTGTAGATAACTTTTATTCTGATGCAGTATGATGTTTATAAGGTTGTGTTCTCTTCTACTTAATGGATAGGGAGAGACTGTTCCATCTGGCTAAAACCTAAAATTGGGAGAAGTAGGCTTTTTGATCCTCTTAATCTTATTCTGCTACTCAATAGGATGAAGGCTGGTTTTTTTTTATTAAACAATACAGTTTACAAAACAATTAACATTAACAGCTGTATATAGAGAAACAGCAATTTACAAGGGAGATGAGCGGCAAAGACAACCCCCAAACCCTGACATTCAACCAGCTTTCAAGGAAATGCGGACAAACCTCAAATCCCACATTTAGTCATTACAAAAGAGTAATATTAACAATACATAAGACAGTCCAATTAGATTTTAAAACAGTGCATAGAATACAAACCCTACACAGCAACAGGCTCAGCCTGTTCAATCTTTCCTCATTAAGATAATCTCCCCATCCTAAGTATTAGTCGAGTGAGCCTTCTCTGAATTGCTTTTACCACATTTATATCTTTTTTATAAATAAGGAGACCAAAACTCTACATAGTATTGTAGATGTGGAATCTATGCCCTATACAACTGAAGTAACACAACCCTACTTCTTTAAGAAAAAACTAAACTACTGCAGATGCTGGGAAAATTCAGCAGGTCTGGTAGCATTTGTGGAGACATTTTATGTTGCAAGTGATTAGGCTCCAGATTGTGAGCTTAATCTGGTGGATAGATTCAAGTATGTCTTTCATAGGGTTTGTATAATCAATCCAAAGGGAAAAATTGTGTTAAGATCTATGGAGGTAAGGTGGTTTATTTTTCCAGAGAATCAGCATGGTGTTTTTGTGACATACTCACTCACGATTCTATTAACAACATCCACATTCCAGTAACAATATATGGTGTGACATTGCCATCTCCTGGTGTAGTTGTACTTGACACAAAGTTCACATGGCAACATTCAGAATTGATAGCATTTAACTGATGTGTAGGGATTGTAATATCGTCACTAGCTCTGGGTCAAAAAGTCTGGATTCAATTCCCAACTGCCCAAGAGTTGTGTCATAACATGTCTAAACAGTTTGATTAAAATTACTTTTTCAAACTGTCTGTTGCAGGCCAATCAGGTTATCCCTAGAAGGATATTGAATAAGTTCCTCAGAGTAGTGTCCTAGGCCCAACCAATTCAGCTAATTCATCAATTATCTTCGTCCATCATAAGTTTAGAAATGGGAATGCTCACTTTGATTGCACAGTGTCCATTTCCATCGAAACTCCTTGTAGCAGTCTGTGCCCAGATGCAGCAAGACTTGGGTAACCCTGGACTTGTCATAACCATTTCCACTGGGAGAGAGTCTATGATACTATAGAAGAGCAATGACATCAGTGATGGCATTCAATGATGAATAATCCATCTCTTGACTCTTGAAAGCTATTCTGTCATTTAACAGTACAAATCAGACTGAGACATAATATTTTCCATTTTCCTTGATCAGTGTTATTGCAAATCACGTAGCCTGACATTGTCTAGGACAATACAGCCCACATTGTTGACACCTTAGATGTTCACTCTATCCATCACTGACACACCATGGCCACAGTGTGTACCATCTATAATATGAGGTCTTATCAAAGTTTCTTCAACAGTACCACAGACTAAAAGACAAGTACAGCAGATGCCACAACTTGCAGGTTCTGCTCCAAGCTGCAGAATACATTGAGACACAATTCTGAAAATCCCAAACTAAGTAACTGTTGATATACTGACACCACATAGGCAGAAAAGGAAGTTTGCCACCACCTTCTCAAGGGCAATTTGAAATGGGCAATAAGTAGTTACCTTAATAGCTTATAACCATATAACATGAACAAATAAAATAAGGACTAGGACTGATATCCTAGGGGGACTATTTGCAAGAGTTGTTGGGGAGACTTTAAACTAAAATGGCAGGAGCAAGGAGTCAGAGGAAGGGGAATTAAGGACAAAAAACAGAATGGGGAATAAGAAAAGTGAAAGGCAGAGAAATCACAGGCCAGGATCAAACAGGGGCATGGTGAAAAATAATGAAAAGTAAAACTAAAAAGACAAGTATATGACTTTGTGTTTTAATGTGTTGAACATTTTCAATAGATTGAATTAATTAATTGTGCAAGTGGATAAAAACAGGCAAGATATCATTAGGATTACGGAGACTTGGCTGCAGTTTAACAAGGGATGGAAACTGAATATCCAGGGGTATTCAGTGTTGAGAAAGGACAGATGAAAACGAAAAGGCGGTCGAGTTGCATTGCTGGTTAAAGAGAAAATTAACATAATAATGAGGAAGCATATTAGCTCTGATCATGTAGAATCTGTGTGGATAAAGCTGAGAAATACCATCGGCCAAAAATCCTTAGTGGTGGTTGTATCTAGACTCCCGAGCTGTCGGGATAATGTTGAGAATGGCATTAATTAGTACTAGTATATTGAGGAACCAGCTATTTTGTTTCCTGTCTGCTAAACAATTGTTAATCCATGCCAGTAATTTACTACCAAACTGATGTGCTTTGATCTTGCACAATAACATCTTATTTGGGACTTTATCGAAAGTTTTCTGAAAATCCAATGCACCACAGCCACTGGATCTTCGTTATCTATTCTATGAGTTATGTCCTCAAAAAGCTCCAGGATGTTTGTCAAACATGATTTTCTCCATACTCCCTCTTTTTTTTTCAAAAGAGCAGTGTTATGTCTGCCACAGTTCAATTTGTTGGAACTGTTCAAGAGCTAACCAAGGCCCTAGAGTTCTTGAAAAAAATAAAACTCCTGGAAGTGATGGCTTACCGGCCAAATTGTATTCAACTTGTGGACTTGACAGGCCAGGGTCTGTTGGAGATGTACAATAGTATGCTTCTGGCAGGTAGCATGTGTGAATCCAAGAGGAAAGGTATCATCACCCTCATCTACAAGTGGAAGGGGGAGAGAGAGGAAATTAGAAGTTACCGATCATTGAATGTGGATTACAAAACATTGCCTAAAGTCATCACCAACCGGGTCAGGTGTGCTCTGGGTTTGATGGTTCACACCGACCAAACCTGCGCTGTACCAGGCAGGACAACCTCCAACAGCCTTGTGCTTCTCATGAATATGATCACCTATGTGCTGGACAGAGTGGTGGATGCCTGTCTCATCAGCCTGAACAGGAGAAGGCCTTTGACAGGATATTGTCCACCTATATATGGGACATGCTGTCTAAAATGGGCTTTAAGGAGGGAATATGAAATTGGATCCAACTGCTCTACACCAACCTCATTATGGAAGTCTCAGTAAGTGGGTGGGAATCAGAAAGCTTCCCAATTAGATCTGGAGTCAGACAGGGCTGCCCAGTCTCTCCTGCTTTGTGTGTTGTGCAGAACCTTTTGCTGAATCCATCAGGAAGGATGCAAGCCTGAGAAGGGTGACTATTCCACGTAGCAGATGCCTGCAGGTTGAAGCCTCCCTATAAAGGATGACATCGCCATTTTCTGCTTGGGTTTGCTGCCAGTGTGCACACATGCATGAACACCTGCAACCAGTTCAAACAGGCCTTAGGAGTCAAGGTAAATTGAGGCAAGAGCAAGGCCATATTGTTTGAGTACTGGGTAGACCGATCTTTTATCTCCTTCACCATCAGGACAAACTACCTGAAGGTGCTGGGAATATGATGTGGAGAGGCTGATGCATGTACAAAAACTTGGGAAAGTGAGGCAAAACCAAGGTGAGGCAGAAACTGGGCTTATAGAAGTACCGCTCCCTCTCCATTGCTGGTAAAAATCTGGTAATCAATGGTAAGGTACTCTTGGTGTTGTTGTACATGGGGCAGGTCTGGTCTATTCCCCAAAACTGTTGTTGCAGTCATCTGAGTCATCTTCCAGTTTACCTCGAGGTCAAGAATGGACCATATCTGCAGGGACTCCATGTACAAAGCTCTGGATAAGAGAGGAAGAACACGTACCCAACATCACCCTCATCCTGATGGCTACCTTTGTGTGCGGCTGCATTAAGCTGTGTGTAGATCCTCAGTATGCAAAGATTGAGTGTCACTGCATACTGAGGTTCTACCTGTCCCTGTGTTGTGAAGGACAGGTCTGGCCTCATTGCTGTGGAATGCTCCAAGTACTTGGACTATTCCGTATCACTTATCCTCCATGGAAAGATTTGCAGAGTAACAGACCTTTGACCACAAATCCAACTGGAAGTTGTCAGCACATAGCATCCTTAAGGCCCTGCAAGAAAAGGACAACGTTGATACTCCAGGGTGGTTCCCTGAGTAGACTGTTAAAAATCATTTGAATCTCATCACCAGAACTTTCCAACAAGCACCAAGACATCCACCTGGCTCGTGGTAAGAAGGGCAATATCTGTGAGATCCTTCATGTACACTTGACATTCTGTGCCACCGCGCACTGTCCTTGAAGTAGCTGTGATGGTGGGCAGACACTGTCACACATCTCTTTCTGGAATGTGCTTTGCAAAGGAGGTTTGGAGATAGATTTGTAGTGGTTTTTCAAGGTTCACCCTGAGCAGCTCCATGACACAGCACTCTATGCTCTATGGCCTGTTCTCTAAGATGCACACTGATACAAACATCAACTGCACCTGGAGGGTACTCTTTGGTCTGCCAGAACTGGTTGATCTTCCAGTGTGAAGAGTTGACCTTGACAGATGTTGCAAACTGGCAGATTCAAGATCCAGGACTATTGCTGAAGGACTCACTAAAGCTGGGAGCAACTACTGGTAAGACATGGTGGGAAAATACCACTATCTGAGGTCTTCCTGCTGAAGTATAACAATGGTCTGTTCGGTTTTCAGACCCTCTTGTTGCCTCAATGCTTGTAAATACTATCCTGCATGAGTAAGACATGTCTTTGGTTTTTATGAATAAAGTACATTTTTGCAATTTAAAAAAACTTAGATTTTGTTGTTATATTCTGCTAGGCATAGAGAACAGGAATAGAAAGACCTGAGTTTGGTGAATAATGAGCATGGTTGTGTAATCAGTTCCTAGATTGTTGAATATAGTTGATAAGATTTGAAATGGCAGGAGAACTTGGCCCCATGGAATGCTCTTTCTGCAAGATGTTGGAAACTGGGACATTTCCAGTGTCCAGGCTGAATATACATATGCGAAGTGTGTCCTGCTGCAGCTCCTGATCTGTTGCATTGAGTGCCTGGAGCTGTGGATGAACTCACAATGGAGCACCCACGTTGCTGAGAATGTCATGTATAGCACACATTTACTGTGCTGGTCACACCACCAGTAAGAGTGACACAGACAGAGAAGAGTTGGATGACCACCAGGAAGATGCGTAAGTATGGGGATGTGATGCAAGAGTCCCCTGTGGCCTCTGAAACAGGTATACCATATTGAATGCTGTTTTGCAGGGAATGGCCGCTCAGAGAAAACAGCCAGATCATTAGAATCACAAGTGGAACTGTTGCATAGCAGGGAGGGTCCAAGAGTTGGCGACCAGTACAGTTGGAGACTCTATTGTTCAGGACATAGATAGGCATTTCTGTGGCCATGAGCAAGACTCCAGTATGAGGTGTTGTCTCACTGGTGCCAGAGTCAATGATGACTCCGAACTGGCATAGGATATTCTGAAAGAGGAGGGTGAGCAGCCAGAGTTTGTGGTCCATATTGACACTAATGACAGAGGCAGAAAGAAACATGATGTTCTTCAAAAAGAGTTCAGGGCGTTAGGTCGGAAGTTAAAAAGCAGGATCTCTAGGGTTGTAATCTTGGGATTATTTCCTGTGCCACATGCCAGTGAGGCTAAGAATGGGAAGATACTACAGTTAACTACAGTGACTGAGGAGCTGGAATAGGAAGGGTGCAATCACGTCAATGAATTGTATGACAGGTCTCTCAACAGTCAGCGGGTGATGGAGAAACAGATATGTGGACAGATTATGGAAAGATCAGATTATGGTAAGAACAACAGAGTTATTGTGGTGGGTGATTTTAACTTCCCCTATATTGACTGGGTGTCGCTTAGTGTCAATGGTTTGGAATGGGGGAGGAATTTGTTAGATATGTTCAGGATGCTGTTTTGAAATAATATGTAAATGGTTCAACTAGGGAACATAAGAACTAGGAGTGGGAGTAGGCCATCTGGCTCTTTGAGCCTGCTCCACCATTCAATAAGATCATGACTGATCTTTACGTGGCCTCAGCTCCACTTACCCACCCTCTCACAATAACCCTTAATTTCTTTACTGTTCAGAAAATTACGTAACTGAGCTTTAACAGCATTTACTGAGGAAGCCTCAACTACTTCACTGGGCAGGGAATTCTTTCTCAATTCAGTCCCAAATCTGCTCCCCTAATTTTGAGGCTATGCTCTTTCTTGTCCTAGTTTCACCTACCAGTGGAAACGTCCTCTCTACTTACATCTTACCTATTCCCTTCATAATTTTATATGTTTCTATAAGATCCCCCCCTCATTCTTCTAAATTCCAATGAATATAATCCCAGTCTACTCAGCCTCTCCTCATAAGCCAACCCCCTCAACTCTGGAATCAACCTAGAGAACCTCAACTGCACCATCTCTAATGCCAGGCATCCTTTCTAATGTAAGGAGACCATAACTGCACACAGTACTCCAGGTGTGGCCTCACAGCTGCAACATAACCGTCCTCCTTTTAAACTCAATCCCTTTAGCAGTGAAGGAGAAAATTCCATTTGCCTTCTTAATTACCTGTTGCGCCAATAGACCAACCTTCTGTGATTCATGTACAAGGACACCAGGTTCTTCTGCACAGCAACATGCTGCAATATTTTATCATTCAAGTAATAGTCCTTTTTACTGTTATTCCTACCAAAATGGACAACTTCACATTTATTAACATTATACTCCATCTGCCAGACCTTTGCTCACTCACTTAAACTATCTATGTCCCTTTGCAAAGTTTCACAGTCCTCTGCACACCTTGCTCTACCACTCATCTTCATGTCATCCACAAACTTTGATACACTATACAAGGTCTGCAACTCCAAATAATTGATGTAAATTATGAATAATTGCAGTCCTAACACTGATTCTTGAGACACACCACTAGTCACTGATTGCCAACCAGAAAAGCACTCATTTATCTTTACCCTTTGCTTCCTGTTAGTTAACCAATCCTCTAACCATGTAATATAATGCCCATAATGCTTTGCATCTTTATCTTACGCAGCAGCCTTTCATGCAGTACCTTTAGATTAGATTAGATTTCCTACAGTGTGGAAACAGGCCCTTCGGCCCAACTAGTCCACACTGACCCTCCAAAGAGTAACCCACCTAGATCCATTCCTCCCAACTAACGCACCTAACTCTATGGACAATTTAGCATGACCAATTCACCTAACCTGCACATCTGTGGACTGTGGGAGGAAACTGGAGAACCCGGAGGAAAGCCATGCAGACAGGGGGAGAATACGCAAACTCCACAAAGATAGTCGCCCGAGGCTGGAATCAAACCCGGGTCCCTGGTGCTGTGAGGCAGCAGTACTAACCACTGAGCCACTTTGTTGAATGCCTTTTGAAAATCTAGATACACACATCTACTGGGTCCTCATCGTCCACTGTGCATGTAATGTCTTCATAGAATTCCAGTAGATTAGTTAAAAATGACCTACCCTTCATGAACCCATGCTGCATCTGCCCAACAGGACAATTTCTATCTAGATGCATTATTATTTCATCCTTGATAATCAACTCAAGCATTTTCCCCACTATAGAAGTTAATCTAACTGGTCTGTAATCCCCCATTTTTTTGTCTACCTCCTTTTGTAAACAGTGGTGTCACATTTGCTGTTTTCCAATCTGCTAGAACTGCCTCAGTGACCAGTGAATTTTGGAAAATGACTACAAGTGCATTTGCTATTTCTCCTGTCATCTTGTTTAGAACTCTGGGATACATTCCATCAGGGTCAGGAGACTTGTCTACTCTTAGCTTCATTAGTTCAGCCAACATTACCTCTTCCTTGATAATGATTGTTTCCAGATCCTTACCTACCTTCATCCCTTTATCAATTACTGGCATACTATACCTGGTATTGGGGAATGAGTCCACTCAGGTGATCAAATTTTCAGTGGGGAAGCATTTTGGGAACAGTAACCTTAATGTTGTAATTTTTGAGTTACTTTTTGTTATGAAGTTTAAGGCATGTATTGTATCTTTAAGAAAGTGTGAATGCTGTCCTGAACTGAAAGCTTACAAACACTGGTAGATATGACTAGTTAGCAATCCCAGAGTGTACTGGAAAATTGAAAATATGTAATAATTGGCTGCAAAATGGATACCTGAGTTTTGGTTACTGTTTTGACAACAATTCAAATTTATCCAATCAGTTTAAATTATGACCAAGGATACTAAAACCCAATTGAGTTGGAATTTATTGTTTTGCCAGCATCAAACCAATGAGACGATCCGATGTTGGGTACATAAAAATGCGGACATTTTGAAAATTAGAGAGAGAGCAACTGCCATTGAGATAGATCCAAGAAATTAGGAAATACTCTCTATCAAAGATACCTTTTCATATGAAACATACTCGCAGTAAAAAGAATGAAGACGACCCAAGGAATTCAGCAGCCAGAAGAGTGAAGTCAAAGAAGAGGACAGCGGCTGTGTGGTTTTGAAATTAAGTTGATGAAATTTTAATAAGAGTCTTATTGGAACAGCATATGAATAGTTGCTGTTTAATGTTCACTTTTAGAGTTAAAAAATAAATTGATGTTATTTTCTTTAAATAGTGGAATTTGGAAGTTCTCTGTCACTCACACTTTAGATTAGATTAGATTACAATGTGGAAACAGGCCCTTCGGGCCAACAAGTCCACACCGACTGGCCGAGGTGAAACCCACCCCTTACCTAACACTACAGGCAATTTAGCATGGCCCATTCACCTGACCCTGCACATCTTTTTGGATGGTGGGAGGAAACCGGAGCACCCGGAGGAAACCCACGCAGACACGGGGCGAACGTGCAAACTCCACACAGTCAGTCGCCTGAGGCGGGAATTGAACCCGGGTCTCTGGCTCTGTGAGGCAGCAGTGCTAACCACTGTGCCACCATGCCGCCCACGGTGGCACAGATTACAAGACGAGATGAGCTTTTCTGGGTGTTTAGTTTGATTCGCAGAGGGGTTCACTGCTCTGTCATAACACTTATGGATACGGAGAAGAGTAGTCCTCAGTTGAAAGTATTTAATTAGAGGAAGGGTAACAATCACCGTATAAGGCAGGAACTGAGGAATGTAGACTGCAGGCTGCTGTTTGAAGGTAAATCTACATCTCGCATAAAGGGATCTTTTAAAGGCCAGTTGATTAGAGTCAGGATCAGCTTGTTCCTGTGAGAATGAAGGATAAAGATGGCAAGATAGGGGAGCCTTGGATGATGGAAAATTCAGAGCTGAGTCAAAAAGAGAAAGGAAGCCAATGTAAGGTTTAGTAAACTGAAGACAAGACTTGAAGAATACAAAGATATCATGAAAGAATTCAAACAAGGAATTAGGAGGGATAAAGGGAGCCATTAAATGTCTTTGGCAAAAATGTTGAAGGAAAATCCCAAGGTGTTTTACACATATATAAGGAGCAAGTTAGTGGTCAGAGAAAAACTAGGACCACTCAAGGACAAAAGAGGGAATTTCTGCATGGAGCTGGAGGAAGTGGGTGAGGCCGTTAACAAATACTTTGTATTGGTATTCACAAAGGAGAATGATATGGTGGATGATGATTCTCAGGAAGGTATGTTGATATTCTGCGGCATGTCAACATAAAAAGGTGTTGAATGTTTTAAAAAGCATTAAGGTATACAAATCCCCAGGATCTGATGGGATTTATCTAGAATGCTGAGGGAGGCAGGCGAGGAACTTGCTAGGGTCTTGTATGAAATCTTTGTATTGTCTTTAGTCACAGGAAAGATCCCAGAAGACTGAAGAATAGCCAAAATTAATCTTTTGTTTAAGAAGGGCAATAGGAATAATCTGGAAATTACAGGCCAAATCTTTGGAGAAAATTCTTAAGGATAAGATTTACCTGCATTTAGAAAATTGTGGACTAATTAGTGATAGGCAAACTGGCTTTATGCAGGAAAGGTTATGTCTCACAAAGTTAATGGCGTTTTTAAGGAAGTAACAAAAATGATTGATGAAGGCAGGGACGTAGATGTTGTCCATCTAGAGTTTAGCAAGGCTTTTGACAAGGCAGGCTGATACAAAAGGTGAAGGTACATAGGATCCACAGTGAGCTGGTAAGATAGATACAGAACTGGCTTAGCCACAGAAGACAGAAAGTAGCAATGGAATGGTGTTTTTCAGATTGGAGATCTGTGACCAGAACACTTATGTTCTGCAAGAATGTTCTGCAGTGGGTGTTGGGCCACTGCTGTTTATAATAAACAGTATATAACTGATTTGAAAGAGATTGTAGCTGCAGATAGTGAGGAGGATTGCTAGAGAATATAGATAGTCTAGATACTTGGACAGAAAAATGGCAGATGGAGTTTAATCTGGGCAATGTGAGGTGATGCATTATGGAAAAACCTAATGTGGGAGGGATGTATGCAATAAATGGCAGAACCCTGAACAGCATCAACATACTGAGGTATCTAGGTGGAAAGGCCCAAAGATCCGTGAAAATTGCAACACAAGTGGATAAGGTGTTCAAGAAAGCATACGCATGCTTAACTTCATTGGTCAGGGCATAGACTTTAAAAATTGGCAGATCATGATGCGATTCTATAGAACTTCATAGTCAATGAGTCAAAAAGCATGGAAACAGGTATGTATCCAAAGATGTGCGGGTTAGGTGATTTGCCCATGCTAAGTTGCCTGTAGTGTTCAGGGATGTGTAGGTTAGGTACATTAGTTTGGGGTAAGTGTAGAGTAATAGGGTAGGGGAATGGGCTTAGGTGACCTAGTCTTCAGAGGGTCCATGTGGACTTTTTGGGTCAAATGGCCTATTTCCACACTGTAGGGATTCTATAATTTTCCAAAATAAGCCAGTCCATTTGCTTCATTTGGCCCAGATCCCTTTAAACCTTTCCTATTCATGTAACTGTCCAAATGCCTTTTAAATGGTGGAACTATATCTGCATCTACAAATTCCTCTGGCAATTCATTCCACATGTGAACCACCATCTGTGTGAAAAAGTTGCCCCTCAGGTCCCTTTTAAATCCTTCTGCTCTCACCTTAAGTTTATGCCCGGTAGGTCAGGATTCCCTATACAGTAGTGGGAAAAAGACATTTGCTATCACCTTATTTATTCCTCTCATGATAATATAAACCTCTATGAGGTCACCTCTCAATCTGTTAGGTCAGATTTGGAATATTGTGTACAGTTCTGATGATCACATGACCACAAGGTGGAAGCTTCGGAGAGGGTATCAAAACAATTTACCAAGATGTTGCCTAGTTTGAAGGACAGTTGCTATGAGGAGAGATTGGACAAACATGTTTTCACTTGAACATCAAAGAATGAGCTGCGACCTGATGGAAAATTATGTGAGGCATGGAGTCATTGGATAGTCAGTCTTTTTCCAAGGGTAGGAATGTCAATTAGTAGGGAACATAGATTTAAGGTAATGGGATAAGTTTAAAGGAAATGAAAGAAGCAGGGTTTTTTGCACAGAGGGTGATAAGTACCTGGAATGCACTGCTTGAGAAGGTGGTAGAGGCAGATACAATAGCAATGTTTAAGAGGTAATAGGTCAGAGAGGAGGGTGGGGGAAGGTCGCAAAGTGTACAATGGGTGAATGAGGGTGGGGATGAAGGTGATAGGTCAGAGAGGAGGGTGGAGTGGATAGGTGGAAAGGAAGATAGGCAGGTAGGACAGGTCATGGGGACAGTGCTGAGCTGGAAGGTTGGAACTGGGGTGAGGTGGGAGAAGGGGAAATAAGGAACATGGATGACGTCACCGTTTTCTGCTCGGATCTGTTGTCCGTGCGCAGACACATGTGTATATGTGAGCAGTTTGAACGGTCCTCAGGGGCCAAGGTCAACCGAAGCAAGAGTGAAGCCATGGTCTTCGGGAACTGGGCTGACCAATCCTCCATCCCCTTCACTGACAACCTGAAGGTTCTGGGTATTTGGTTCGGAGGGGCTGGGGCGTGCGCCAAGTTTTGGGAGGAGCGTATCAGCAAAGTGAGGCAGAAACTGGGCAGATGGAAGCTATGATTGCTCTCCATCACGGGAAAAAACCTGGTCATCAGGTGTGAGGCACTGTCAGTGTTGTTATATGTGGCACAGGTCTGGCCTATTCCCAGAACCTGTGCTGTCGCAGTCACCCGGGCCATCTTCCATTTTATATGGAGATCAAAGGTGTACCGGGTCCGAAGGGACAGCATGTATAAAGATCTGGGCAATGGGGGAAAAAACACACCCAATGCCACCCTCACCCTGATGGCCACCTTTGTGTGTGGCTGCATCAAGCTGTGCGTGGATCCCCGGTACGCAAACACCAAGTGTCACTACGTACTGAGGTTCTACCTGTCCCCGGTGTTGTGAAGGATGGGCCTTGCCTTGCTACCGCGGAACGCTCCGAGTAGTTGGACTGTTCCGTATCACCTGTCCGTTGTGGAGAAATTTATGTAGAAAAATACCTTTAACCACAAGTCCATCAGGAAGTGGTCAGCACGTAGTGTCCTTGAGATCCTTCGGGAAAAGGAGAGAGCGGATCCTGTCGAGCAGTTCCCTGGGCAGATTGTCAAAGCCATTTGGCAGAATGCCTCATCGCCAGAACTTTCCAACAAGCACCAAGACATGGCTTGGCTGGTGGTGAGAAGGGCTCTGCCTTTGAGATCCTTTATGCACGCCCGGACTCTCTCGCGCACCGCACACTGCCCTTGAAGCAGCTGTGGGTGGGACGAGACTGTCACACACCTCCTTCTGGAATGTGCCTATAAAAAGGAAGTCTGGAGAAGAATGCAGTGGTGTTTGTTGAGATTCGTCCCAAGCTGCTCCGTGACGCGAGACTCCGTGTTCTATGGTCTGTTCCCGGGATGCATAGAGACGAACATCAACTGTGCCTGGAGGATCATCAACTCGGAGAAAGACGCTCTTTGGTCTGTCTGAAACCTGTTGATCTTCCAGCTGAAGGAGCTGACCCCGACTGAGTGCTGCAGACTGGCACATTCCAAGGTCCAGGACTATGTTTTGAGGGACGTGCTGAAGCTTGGGGCAGCTGCCGCCAAGGCACGGTGGGGAAAGACCACCGTGTAAGGCTCTGCTGACGCCTCAGCTAAATATGTGGATGGTAAATGTATAGACCTGTATATACGAATGATTAATTTTGATCTCTGTATGTAAAGAAATGGAATGTATATGTATGTATGATATCACCAATTGTATAGATACCAAAATAATTTTATGAATAAAGTATATTTTTGAAATTAAAAAAATGTCGATTTTCCTGCTCCTTGGATGCTGCCTGACCTGCTGTGGTTTTCCAGCACCACTCTAATCGAGACATTGAATATGTACAGCAAAGAGGCAAAAGATGTTTAGAAAAACATCAAGTTTTTGTAGGGTTGGTGGGCCGAAGGGCCTGTTCTTGTGCCGTACTGTTGTGTTTTTGTTATAAAAATGGAATTTAACATGGAGCAATGGGCAGGAGTACAGGGAGAAGGCAAGGTGATTGCATTACGTGAGGGCCTGACAGACACAGTGGACTGAGGAGTTTCCTTCTGTGTTCGAACAATTCTATGAAATTATTTTTATGCCTTTAAATGATGGAAAGATTCAGACACCGAGTGACACTCCTTCAATTCTCAGAACCACTTTAATGGCAACAAATAGGATGTATAACACCCTATCAATAGCAGTAGAATTTACAAGGGCTCTCACATTCCTGCCACATTAACCACAGGTTAGTACTTGATTCTGCCGCCAGGGCCTACGCTGTGCTCAATGTCGGAGTTCTTAGTTTGTTTTCATTGGTCCATCTTGCCCAATGTCCGTTGTCTCTCTCCGCGAAGTTCTGGAGCCGGCGTGAGGAGCAGCATTCGTTTTCAAGATGGCGGCGTCTGCAGGTGGGAGGTCGCGAGCGCTGTGCTTCTTAATGAGCAGGCTGTGCCCGCCAAGGCAGCCCAGTACTGGAGCCTGGGGACCGTCTGCACCTTTAACCTGGCACTCGGAGTGGGACTGCGGCCACACAGCAGTAATGAGGCGGTTCAGGCACACAACGAGTCGGCAGCAGCAGGTCAACCTCGGGGGAGAGGAGGAAGCACCGGATCGGCCGCTGGCAACAGGAACGGGCAGTCAGCAAGGTGCGAGATACCGATCGGGGGCACACCTCAGCGTTTCATGTATTTATTATGCATATAAGCACAAGCATATTACAAAATACATCGTAATGCTGTAATAAAAGATCAACGACAACATAAAAATACTGAAAGCTACTCGTCTTACCTATTAAGATATAGAAACAAAATGCAATTAAATTAAATAGTGTACTGAATCAGAGATTGAAGTGATTCATTTTGGTGGAAAGAAATGAGGAGAGTGCATACCGCTGGCAAGTTTTAATTGGAGTGGTGAGGAATAGAGATCGATTGTGGTTGTGCACACAACTGTGAAGGTGGCAGAACCAGTTCAGTTTAACACTTACGCCAATAAGTTGAGGCATTGAAAATAAAACTTGGGAATGCATGTAAAACGTTCATAAATCGCTACTTTGGCTGAAGTTGAAGTGTATCTTGTGTACAGTATTGCACTTTGACCTTAAAAAGCACAGAAGCTGACAATATCTGAACTTGGAATGAGCTATCCCCAAAAATAATTTTGGCAGCTACTGACTTGCTCAGTCACATCCTTGCTTTCACCTTTCCTACTGTCATCCCTGATAAAAGTATTGGTTTGTCTAACCCTGGATGTTTCCCTGGCAACATGGCCCATCTGTACTGAGTCCAAGGAACGCAGACTTGAAAGACTGTAGTGGCTTTGTATTTAGCTATTCTCTATCAGATCTGGCTAAACCACCTCTAACTTCAAAGAGTCTTGCTCATATAGTCCTAGAGATGTACAACACTGAAACAAACCGTTTGGTCCAACTTGTCCATGCCAACAGATATCTTAACCTCATCTAGTCCCATTTGCCAGCACTTGGCCCATATCCCTCTAAACTCTTCTTATTCAGATGCCTTTTAAATGCTGTAATTGTACCAACCTCAACCATTTTCTCTTGCAGCTCATCCCATATGCACACCACCCTCTGTGTGGAAAATGTTGCCCCTTAGGTCCCTTTTATATCTTTCCCCTCTCATCCTAAACCTATGCCCTCTAGTTCTGGACTCCCAACACCAGGGAAAACACCTTGTTTACTTATCCTATTCATGTCCCTCATGATGATATAAACCTCTGTAAGGTCACCCCTCAACCTCCGACGCTCAGGGAAAACAGCTCCATCCTCTTCAACCTCTCCCTAAACCTCAAATCCCCTAACCCTGGCAACATCCTTGTAAGTCTTTTCTGAACCCTTTCAAGTTTCACAACATTCTTCCAATAGGAAGGAGACCAGAATTGCATGTAATATTCCAAAAGTGGCCTAACCAATGTCCTGTACAGCCTCAACATCACCTCCCAACTCCTAAACTCAATACTCTGACCAATAAAGGAAAGCATACTAAATGCATTCTTCACTATCCTATCTACCTGCAACTCTACTTTCATGGAATTATGAACCTGCACTCCAAGGTCTCTTTGTCCAGCAAAATGCCCCAGGACCTTACCGTTAGGCTTGTAATTACCTGAATTACTCCTTAATGAAGGACAACATTGGCTGTTTTCTGGAACCTCGCCAGAGGCCAAAGAGGATGCAAGGACTTGTTTAATTCCCCAGCTATTTCATGCCTTGCCTCCCACGGCATCCTGGGATGGCTCCCATCTGGCCCTGGGACTTGTCTACCTTCCATGTATCTCAAGGCACCCAACACTTCCTCCTGTGTGTTACCTGCCCTAGAGTATTTATCTGTCAAAATTTGCTTGCTTTGCTGGATCATCTTAGAATGGAAAGATAACACTTAGCTTCTCTACTGGAAATTGTCTTGCACTCCTCAGTTATTTTCACCACTGTCAGGTGGAGGAGTTCGTGGTCTCCTTTGTTACAACCACTGATGATTGCAACTTTAGTCACATCAGATCTAAGATCTGGAATTCCCTTCTTGAACCTGTTCCACGTTTCTTACTCACATTTTTGCTTAAGGAAGCTATTTACGATCTCCCTCTTTACCAATGTTACAGTGTGCCTCAGTGTCTAATTTTGCTTTGTGGTGTTCCTGTGAAGTGCTCTGGTATGTTTTAAATGTTAAAGCTGCTCATGTAACCATAAGTTGATTCTGTAATCATTAAGATTTGATACTGTTAAATTAATTGAAATTATTTTTTCAGGATGTTAAAAGATATCAGTAAAGGGACCCCTGAAGCTGATGAACTTCCTCAATAGTTAATTAGTTCACTAATGTCTTTAAGAGAAGAGCATGTTTTGTCTTTACCCAGTCTTTTATGTCAACTTAGTTGACCCTTCATTGTTCCCTGAAGTGGCCGAACAGGCTACTCAGTTCAATGAAGAAGGCAGACCAGGGAATTGGGCTGGATTTGTGAAAGCTGGCTGAGTAAGTGATGCTCACATTCTGAGAATTAACGTATTTAAAAATTAAGTTTATGGTAACAGTGGACGAGCTGAATTAATAACTTGCTTAGACAAGTTGGACCAAAGGGTCTGATTTCCTGCTACATGATTCTTTGACTGTTTAAAAAAAGTTAATGGATCAATAACGAATGAATTATTGCATAATTTCTGCAATGTTACTAAGAGCTGTCAATGCCAGAAAGTGCTAGAGTGTGTAAATGCAAGAATTGGAAATGTATTGTGAACTTGTATTTGATTTCCCATGTTCTGCATTCTTTGCTGAACCAACCAATCTCGACTGTGATCATTCAGATTGTAGTTGGCTGACTTGTGGTTGGAGTGGAATCTTGAGGAGGGGAGAAAGTCTACAATTGCTCTGCAACCGCTTGGAATCTGTGATCACAACTTGTATAATAGTCCTTGAATGATGGTATCTGATGATTTCTAACACCGCAATCTGCTATCTTGTAGAAAAGAAGCAAAGAATTGATTTTCCAATTTTTTTGGACTTTGATGATGGCTGGCATACTGAATTCAACTAAAGATTTTGTTTAGATTTACAGGCCCTTCTTCAAGAGTTTCCACAGCCTAAGAACCTGCTGGTTCAAGTCATGCAACGAGCTCTGAAGGTTTCTAATGTAAATGATTGCATCGTCTACAAATCATTTGATGGGCGCATCAAAGTAAGTGGTTATCAATGTTTATTTTCAATATAATTTGATGAAATTACTTGTGGCCAGTTTGGTCTTTATGTGGAGAGGACAATTAGGCTCCTTGATTCCACACTCCCAGTTGTGCAACCATATCACCTGCAAAAAAGTATTGGATTAGTGACCTTCAAATCTTCAGTAATCCAGAGAAAGTGAGTTCAAATCCCACTATGGCAGGTTTAGAATTTGCATTCAGTCAAAACAAAATCTGGAATTGAAAAGCTAATGTCAACAAAAAGTGACCATGGAGCTAATAGAGTGCCATAAAAGTGCAACTGGTTCATCTTAATATTCTTTTACAAAGGAAACCTGCTACCTTACCTGTTTTAGTGTTTGTGTGATTGCAGTTCAACACTAGCAGGCCTGCCTTTTAACTTTGATGTGGCCAAGCAAAGTAGCCAGTTCTATTTCTTGGGATGGCCAATGAGTGTTGCCTCGACAGTGGGCTGCCCACATCCTGATACTGAATAATTTAAAGACAAAAGGACCAAAGTGATTCTTTCATGTGACTATCTATAAAGAATCTGACTGTATCCTTAAAGGAGGCTATTCAGTCTAGGGTGCCCCAGCCAACTGTTTGACAGAACTCTAATTAATCCCACTTTCTTGCTCTTTTTCCCAGAGCCCTGCAAAGTATATTTCCAGTATGTATTCAACTTTCTTTTGAAAACTAATGAATCTAATTTCTTTATCCTCCCAAGAGAACTCTTTCATCAATTCTCAGGTGGCAGGACTCAATCTGAAGATTGAGTGATGTGTATTGTATTGATTTCTTTAGTGTGCTGTACTATTGGATACATCGCTGCTTTTGACCCCTTTCCTCAAATTGCTGGTTGAATGAACAATGTTCTACTAGAAGCCTCTAACCAATGCTGACAATTGTTTATGATATTGAAATGAGGTTAGGGACAAGTTAACCTGTTCTATGTGTCAGTTCTACAAAAATGCAAATTATAACTGTTTCTGACTTGCTAATGTCTGCAATTTGACATGAATTGTTGAGTGGGTTCTAATCACCTTGGTTGACCTCGCCTAATTTTGTTTTGGTATGTTTCAACCTCTCTTGAAGCTTGACCTTTTCTAGAAACAGTTCATAGATATACGGCACACTTGGTTGTCTAGACCAAGTGATTGGTCCGCCTATGTGAACCAAAATGTTGGCATTATGTGTCTCATTGTTTCTGTGCTACAAATACAGTCTCAGCAGATCCACAGCAGTGTTTATGCTCTGTATAAAATTTTCCCATCCTGCTTTCTATAACCTCGTTGAAGTTAATCACACATTAAATTCTGCAAATTTCATTAACTTGCGTTATTTTGCTGCAGCCCCATTTTCTAAATTAACTGCATCTCTGATGTTGGCTATAAAGTTTGAAGTTGTACTTAAAATTCCTGAGTCTAAATCTTTAAACGGTGAACAGCTGTAGCCATGGCTGTGATCCGTGTGATCTCTGAAACCAGTTTTGGTCACGTTTTCACCCCTAATGATTTGGAACTGTTCCTGGGAGCAGGAGATGATTTTTCCCTTGAGCTGGACTTGCCTTGTCAACAGGGTCTAGGCTTGCTCTGAGCAGTTATAACCTTCTGGCCTGTTTTATTCTTAATATATTTCAGTACATGTCTGATTTTACAGTATGCAATGCCAACTGTTATTTCTAGCTGTACCTTATGGCTTGTTGGCAATTTGTAACAGTCTTCTTTCTTTTACAAAGAAAACAGTTCTGTACATTGGCTGGCCAAGAAAACTAAAAGTGGAAGGTTTTGGCAATAAGAAAGTCGTTGCAGAGAAACATGCTGCTGCAGCTGCCTGCAAGATATTCAAGGTATGATAACGCGACATTGGTTGCTGAGAATGTTTGCACTTGCGATCATGTGGCACAGAGATTCCATTTGTTTTCTGTGTGTCCCCATATGTACTTTACACAGGGCCTTTTGCAAGTTTCCCGATGGACTGAGGGTATTGATGAGGCTCATGGTTAGACTTGTTAGATGAGAACATAAGAACGAGGAGCAGGAGTAGGTAATTCGGCCCCTCAAACCTGCTTTAGCATATAATGTGATTATCGCTGATCTCATCTTAGCTTCAACTCCGCTTATCTGCCTATTCTCCATAACCTTTCAATCCATTAATAATTAAAAATCTGTCTATCTTAAACTTATTCAATGTCTTGGTAACCATCTCATTCTGGGGTAGCAAATTCCACAGATTCACAACCCTTTGAGAGAAGTAATTTCTGTTTGTGTCTGATTTAAGTCTGCTCCCCCTTAACATAAAACTATGACATCTCATTCTAGATTGCTCCACATGAAGAAATGTCCTGTAACTACCTTATCAGTCCCCTTTGGTATCTTGTATGCATTAATTTGATCTCTTCTTTGGTTAGCCAATCCTATATCATTCTTCTAAATTCAAGAGAATGTAGTCTAAGACTGGTCAATCTCTCTTCATAAAACAAACCTCTCCTCTCTGGAATCAATCTAGTGAACTTTCGGTGAACTACCTCCAATTCTGGTATGGGCATGGATCATTTCAGTATCTGAACTACATCCCTCATCAAGTAAAGGGATCAAAACTGTGTGCATTATTCCAGGTGACAGTTGCAACAACACTTCCCTACTTTTATACTCCGTTCCTTTAGCAATAAATACCAAATTTCCATTTGATTTCTTTGTTATCTGTTGTACCTGCTTAGTAGTTTTCTGTGATTTATGCATGAGGAAACCCAGATGTCTCTGAATCAAAGCACTCTGATGCTTTTTCACTTAGATAATAAGCTTCCGACAAAAATAAGTAACCTCGCACTTATCCATGTTAAACTTCACCTGCCAAATTTTGGCCCATTCATTGAACCTATCCTGATACATTTATAAATTTCTTACACCTTCTTTGCATTTACTTTCCCACTTATTTTAGTGTCTCCTGCAAATGTGGCCAATGTACTTTCTATCCCTGCTCCCAGGTCATTAATAGAGATTGTAAATACTTTAGCCAGGCAACCGAACCTTGTGGTACCCCACTATTTCCAACGAGAAAAACACTCATTTATCCCAATTCTCTACTTTTCTTTGGTTAGCCAATCCTATATCCAACCTGGTAACTGACCCCGACCCCATGCTGCTCTTCAGAAATTAAGGATCTGGTGCAGTGTAGTGTGTGATTACGTGCTAATAAAACTGGGGTTTTGCAGGCATATTACAACTTATTTATTAGTACCAAAACCAGGAGAGGAGTCAACCACAATAATTAGTTGGGCTCAGTTGTGATATCAATGGTTTTCAAATATCCTTGCCATCTTTTCTAGTGGGTAATTAATACCTGTGAGGGTCATCAGTTCTCATTCAATGATTAACAAAGAGGCAGTAAAGATGAAGTTCTCGCCTTTGATATGCCCTGATGCTTCTGATCTTATGTTGGAAGGAAAGTCATTTTTGGAGCATCTGAAGATGGTTTAGCCCAGGCGGAGCTTAAGGGCTTTTGTGGTAGTGCTCCTACCTCTGGGCTAGGATCCCCAGGTTCACGTTCGCCTGCTCCTGGGATGTGTCATAACATCTGTGAACAATTTGATTAAAAATATATACCCTGAGCAGCTTAAGGACTTTTGTGGTTCAGTAGTAGTATCTCTACCTCTGGCACAGGAAACCTGGGTTGTAACCCCACCTACTCCAGAGGTGTAATGATATCTCTGAACAGGTAGATTAGAAAACATACGCATGCTCCGACTGTGATGTTCTGGAACTAAAACAAATGTCTTTTCACACCTGTAACTATTTACCTACCATAAAGGAAGATGGTGGGGGTCAACCATCTCACCCATAGGACGTCAGTGCAGGAGCACCTTAAGATAGTTTTCTCGGTCCACCCATCTCCAACTGCTTCAGCAGTGGCCCTCACTCCATCATATGATTAAAAAGTGAGAATGTTGCTGCTGACAGTACTATTCACTGCTATTTGTGACTCTTCAGATACTGAAATGATCCATGCCTACATCAATAAGACCTAGATGGCAGACAGATTTGGGCAGACAAGTGGCAAGTAGCATTTGCATCATAGAAGTACCAGACAATGCCCACCAACAGAGAACCCAATCATTGCCCTTGTAATTTCAGTTGCATGAGCATCATTGAATCCCCATTGTCAGCATCTTGGGGTTACCATTGACCAAAAGCAGACCTGGCCATGTAAATACTGTATCTAGTAGCTGCATAAATACCATGGTCGCAAGTGTAGGCTATAGGCTGGGAATTCTGAGACGAGTGACTCCTTTCCTGAGGCCACTAAGCTTGTCCACCATCTACAAGGCACAGTTCAGGAGTTTGATGGAATGTTCACCACTTTGTTGCTGAGTAGGACTTCACTAACATTCATGAGGCTCAACATCATTAAGGACAATGTAGCCTCTTTGCTCAGCACTCCATCTATTACCTCTGAAATTCATTCCATCCACTACTGACACAATTGAAGCCATGTGTTCCATCTACAAGATGCACTGCAGCAACTCAAAAGCTAGCAGCATCTTTCACATGGTGGTCCCAATCCTTCCCCACCCCGCCAAAAGTTTTCACTGTCACCGGGTCATCGTTCTGGAACTCCCCAGTCGTACTATGCGAACATGTATCTCTTATGGACTTCAACTGGTCAAGAAGGTAGTTTACTGCCAATTTCTCAAGGACAGTTAGGGATGGGCATTATATGCTGGCCTAACTGGCAATAGCCACAATTTGTGGGTAAAATAGGAAAAAATATTTCTAATCTGGTACTGTATAAGTGGTCACCTTGCTTTAAAGACAAATGCATAAAGTCCAAAGTTGATGGAATTTATCTTGTAACAATATGCCACAGATTGAAATAGACTTTGCTGATGGTGTTCATTTTTAAGACTGTATCCTGTTGATTTTGTTTGGCAGCAATGGGGTCTGCTGGGACCAAAGAATCAGCTGTTCCAAGCTCAAGACTACCAGGATTTGGCTGCAAAATTTGCTGCTTTACCTCCGACTGAAGTGGACTCGGTGATGAACAACTCAACCAACAATGCTCATAAGATAGCCTTCAGGCAGAAGAATATTGAGAAAGAAGCATCTGAACCAACTGAAATGGGTCTGCTGGAGGAAAATGAGGTGGACGAGGAGGTAGTGGAAGGGACAATGGACTGCACAGAGTTTCTCTCTATCACAGACAAAACACCTCAGCATAAACTGATGTCAAGGTAATCGCAATAGTTATTTAATCATCTTTTGTCTTAAATGTTGGCTGGATGCAACAAATCCAACAACTAAGAGAGAAGCTGTAACATTGATACCTGTGATTGCTTCAAACATTCAAACAGGTAGTTCAGCCATGAGGCTATAAAGGTGGCTATCAGGCTTAACAATGCATTAAAAACAAACGCTGGAAATACTTAGCAAGCCAAACAGCATCTACAGAAGGAAGAAACAAAATTAATATTTTGGGTGAAAGACAAATGCTGTCTGACATGCTATTTCTATTATCTAGCATCTGCAGTAATTTGACTACTTAGGATTGCAATGCCTGACCAAACCAGCACCATTGTTAAAAGCAGAGTATAAGATATATAAGAAACATCATGTGTGTCAGACTTGCATCAGTAGAACCACTTTTGCCTCTGGAGTTGTGCAAGTTAGGTGAATTGACCATGGGAAATTGCCCATAGTGTTCAGGGATGTGTAGGTTAGGTGCATTAGTCAGGGGTAAATACAGGATAATAGGGTAGAGGAATAGGTGTGGTTCGGTTACTCTTCGGTGGGTCACTGTGGACCTGTTGGGCTGAAGGGCCTGTTTCCACACTGTAGGGATTCTGTGATTTATTGGTTCATGTCCCAGTACAGCATCTTGAGCAAACAATCTAGGTCTAGACTGGCATCGAGCATAAGTCCTTAATCTGAAATACACATACTTGAATTGATAAAGGAAAGAAATGTGTAATGAGAAAGGAATAATTGACAATCTAGCTGTGCAAGGTCCCTTGGAGAAAAGCATTTAAGATTGAGGGTAACATAGTTGATTCTGAGATTAGGGTCCTGAATCTAAATAAAGAAAACTGCTTTAAGGGATAATGGTGAATAGGCAATGACAAATAATTAAAGAGCTCAAGGAAGAACTGTAAAATTGTTCATTTCTGTCAGGCACAAAATAAAAGGGAAAGGTGGTCTGACCATGGCTAACAAGGAAAATTGGGGATAATATTAGATCCAAGGGAGGAGCGTACAAATTGGCTGAAAAAAAACAAATGATCTGAGGACTTGGAGCAGGTTACATTTCAATAAATGTTGTCAAGGGAATTGGATAAGAGGAGGAAAATAGAGTATGAGAGTAAGCTTGACTGGAAGCTTTCTGATTGATTGTAAAAGCTTCTTTAGGTATTTAAAGAGAAAAAAAGGGTCAGTGAAGACACCTCTAAGTTCCTTACAGTCAGAAACAAGGGAAATTGCAGTGGGGACAAAGAAATAGCAAACCAATTAAAACTGTATTTTGGTTCATTAAGGAGGTCTACTCACTCCTTAGTTACTCCTTTGTCCTTAATATATTAGTAGAATCTCTTTGGATTCTGCTTAATTCTTATTTGCTAAAGCTTTCTCTTTTTGCCCTCCTGATTTCCCTCTTAAGTATACTTTGAATCCAGGCATTCACTCAATCCCAGCAATCTATACCTGACATATACTTCCTTCTTTTTCTTGGCCAGACCCCCAATTTTTCTAGTCATCCAGTGTTCCCTACACCTATCAACTTTGCCCTTCACAC